>NW_024541171.1:0-5801 GCF_016647625.1 Suillus subalutaceus
CTCTAGAATCTTCGGATGCGGGCGCGCGACGATTATTGCGAGCAAGGTTATCGATGGCTTCTGAGAGTCGAAGCATAACGCGGTCTTGTGGGTTTAGACCGTCATTTTCATCATCCTCAACATCCGGATCATCATCCGGATCACCACCGTTATCATCGGGTGGATTACCAGGGAAATCATCATCACCATCATCGGGATCATCATCGTCCGGAGGTCCTACGGCAGGAGTGCGTGTTGGGGTTTCCGGGTGTCGACGATTAAGGAGTTCGGATATGGTTTGAGCGGTTCCGTGGGCGCTAACACGGCGCTGAGAGAAACTGGTGAAGGTGTTGACTATAGGTGTCGGATCACGACGGAGGGAGGTTAGTCCGACCGCGTGCAGAGTTGTTTGTGTCTTGGTAGGAGGCATGATAGATGTTAAGTAACTCGGAAAGGTATGAGTTCGAATATACTGTTAAGACCGTACTCAAGTAGTATCGGATCCGAAGGGCTTCGGCCTCAGCTCGTGCGCTGTGCCCCTTTCCCGAGTCTTGCCCCTTATTTCAGAGAGCTAAAGTATCGCGTATATAGAGTAACGGCCAATCCGGATCGGATCCGGACTAGAAACTAACGGGTGAGGACTGTCCGAAGACAGAGGCGGATATGTAGACTATAGGAATCTATCCTAAGTCTCGGAGTAGACAAGAGTAGCGTACTCAAGTCCGGATGGATAACGGAGGGACTCAGAGTCCAGACGGAATGAGTGCAATCTAAGATGATATTCGAACTGATCTACTACAGCGCATATACAAAGGTTTATATACTACGGATAGCTAACGGAATGATCAATAAGCAAAGTCTAAGTGAGGTATTGGTAAGTTGGATGGATCACGAATCATGAACGGATGATCAAGTAAAAGCGGATTCGTAAGTGTAGCGGATCAGTAAGCATAGCGGATCAGTAAGCAAGCGGAAGTAAAGGATAACCGGTATACCGGTGTACAGGAATACCGAAAGGAGATGAACGATAGTTAGAGTTATATGAACAGGAAATGAAATAAGAATCAAAGCGGATCTGTGGACCGACGACGGATATGTTCATCGGATCTGGATCGGATCTGAGATCCAGATCATCGGATCTGTAACCGGATATATGGTATATGACACTGTGCAGAAATAAAAGCTAACCAAAATAGGACTAGAAACCCAAAGATGCGGATCGCTGCAGATGCGTCGCACTCCCCTGTCACCAGCTTTGGATACCTTGCATTACACCCCCAAGTCCACCCTTCCATTCAGTATCAAGGCCTTCACATGCTAGCATCGTGTTTTACCTATATGAGTGAAGAAGACATGGGTTCCACCAGTAGGAGAAGATGAATACCTGAACGCAGACACAATACGCGCATCTACACACCTCCCTGTCATCACCCAAACCTACATTACCCTCCGCACAACCCGCTTAATATCACATTTTCACATAAACCTCAAATATACCGCCTTTCTTCGTTAGGATAGCTGTTCTTTTTACCCTGGGCTTAGACCAGAGACCTTCCCTTTGATTTGTTTCGGATTACATTGCATATAGGTCGGACCCAGTCTCGGATACCCTCAGATTAGGATTTACACCAGGAAGAGAGATATACAAGAACTACAGACTCTAGTGCTGCACTGCATTTACGATAGTTTTTTCTCCTTCTAACACACATGAAGCAGCATCATACACCTTGCTTACCTAGAGACCCGGACCTGTCGGCCGCATTCCTGTGCATTAGATACCTCGGAGATTGTCCCCACACCATTCGGAAGTTGAAAGGGACCGAAGAAACCAAGACAGAGGGAAGTCCACGGATTACAGCGCATTTTTCATGTTTTCCTTGCATTTTTCTTACCTGCCTTCGAACCTTAGCATCTTACCTAGGATACCCGGTGGGTTAGGATTGGACATGGATTGGACCGCACTGGGACGCTTACCCTCACATTATGGATCTGGACTTAACTCGGACTCGGATACCGCTCTTTTTGCATTACCATGGACCGCATATTTCATCGGCCGCTTTCTGCCACGTCGGCCTGCTTCAGCTGTTCTCGCACTGCATCAGGACCATTCCCGCCCGCTCTCGGATAACCTTCAGCCAAGTTCCCGTGCACTTAGGAGCATCGGACCTCATCCCCCTCCACCAACATACCATCTTTGCACCCAGTCACCCCTTGTTTCATAGAGTGACTGACTGGGGACAGTCAGTATGCAAAGTACCCATGGGATGTGGTGTTCAAGCTCGGGCTAGCCTTGCAGAAGCCCTTTTTCACATAGAGGTCAAACTATCCAGGAACTACCTTCCATACATCTTCATCACACACTTCCTACCATTGCCAAATAGGCCCAAACCTTCGGCCGAGGCATCAGCTGCATTTCCCAGCCTTCATCGGCCAACCCAACCACAGTCTGATGCATTCCTGCGCCCTGCATGCTTTAGGATGGTCAGTGATAGACAAAAGCACTCCCTGCCACATTTCCCTTGCATATCCATCCATCCGACATTTTTGCACAGCTGCAATCGCCGTTCCTGCATACCCAAGCCTATTCCCGCTCCGCGGTCCGGACCATTCCCGCGCATTCCGATCACCTTCGGCCGAGTTCCCACGCCTTCAGACTGCTCAGAATCCATTTTAGGAAAGCCCCGTGTCAATTCCATTCCATCCCAACTCCACTGGTACGTGTTTTTACTTGCCTCGTGTTGTAACAAGGTTTCATCAGCCTTATTACATGTTCTTACATATTCTATATTCCTGTCCCTTCCGAGTCCGAGAGGATAGCTAGTATAAAGAGCCTGTAGTGACTATTTTAACATTACTTCCCTTCAGTGGTATTTCCTTCCTTTGGTTTTACTTTGAAGTAGTCACCCATAGGTTCCACTCTTAGCCCCTATTGGTTACCTGATACTCGGACATCTTACCTAGTCTTTCCTTGACCTTGCAATTCAATCCTTGAAACCTAGTCCTTCCTTAACACTTTCCTTACTTGTCCACTTTGCCTGGCCGAGTTCTCATGCTATTCCTGTCCGCTTCAGCCGTTCCCACGCTTCGGATACCTTCGGACCTGTCCCTGAGTGTCTGTCTACCCTACTTACATTCCCCCATCTCTACTTCCTATAGATTCATAGCCGTTCTCAGTAGCAGTCCCCTTTAGGATCAAATGTTCTTGCTTACAAGTGTAGCAGCTAGGCAGAGCATAGACTCACATTATTTGGCTAGTTTCCCTGAGGTTAGCCATCTTGTGTTCACCACAATGGGAAGTCAGCTTAATATGTTCACCGACATGTATGGAAAACAGTTATCAATAGACCTATTGATATTAGGCGTGCCCGTCTATGAATGATGCTAATGGCAGGGAAGAACATTTACGTGGATTAGTCCAGAATGTACCCTTGACTTGTGGTGGGGTACACACTCAAGCTAATCTATATGTTGGAGACCATGTTCCCTTTAGTCCCTACTCAGACATCCATGGCAATGTGGAAATTATGTTTCTATTGACGAAAAGGATGGGACATGGCTCTTGTTTAAAGATCCTCAGGGATGGAAGTTCAGTATGAAATATTGTGTAACACCAATGGTACAGACCCAGAATGGGATTTTGAACCATCTACATGCTTGGAGGAAAGTTACCTGGTCATTTTTCATTGAAAAATGTATGAGAAACACCCATTTCTTCCATATGCACAAAGAAAATCCAGATTAGTCAGCAGGTACCTACAAGTTACTCTGTCACTGTAGGATGGAAAAATATTGCCACTTTTGGCAATAGGTTACACCCAACCACTTTTTGGGGTCTGTTGATCATTCTCTTGGTATTGTCAGCAGAAATGAATCAGCATTTGCAAAAGTGGATACTGATTTATTTATAAAAGAGGAGGATCACCAGTGCATTTTCAGCCTCCATTTAGTCCCCATTTACACCCTCTCAGTAGCTCTCCTATTCCCATGTCTCAAAATCCTTTAGCCCATGCATTTCCTGGACTGTTGGCAGCCCAGACACCATTTCTGGAAATTTCCGGCTGAGTTTGAAATGCGCAACAACACACTGCATGCTACAATCAGCGCTGAGGACACCATGGCACCCACTCCTAGGCCCACATCCACCTCTAATGAGCTCTTAATTCATTCCTGATCACTCCAAACCCCCAAAACAATGTCCAACAACTCCAACAACATCCAAATTCTTTCCCATGCCTCTGCACTCCCATTCGGCACTCAACACCTCCATTTTCGACTGGCCGCTTCAGAACCAAACAGGACTTAGATGAGAGACATTTTTGAGGACTGGATGTGTTGGATGGACAACAGGATGCCTGGTATGTCCAAAATGCCTTCTAACTCAATTTTTTCCAATAACAAGTCCATTATGCACCAGATGCACTTTCATGTTATTCTCTGCATTTTGGGGCCTCGAACATTTCATTGGGTCCGAAAATCTTTGAAGTGCTTGTTTGAGCATTTTGGACTTGATGTTCCCCGAAATTCTGTCTAACTCTTTGGAAGTGCACCTCTTTGAGTATGCAAGGTTCGAGCGCGTTTTTTGCCCCTAATGCACCCAATGACTCTCATTTTTCAGCACCCAAGGACTCCGGTACTTCGACACTAGTGACTCGCATCCTTGATGTTCACACCCTCGTACTTCGATGTTTGTCAATTTGGATGATGTTCATGCACTAATGCATCTGTTGAACCTCGAACTTCAAACATTGACTTTTGGTTGAGTCAAGTCCATTTGTGTGAGCCCCAGACTTCGAATGTCGAATTTTCGGTTGAGTCAAGTGCATCTCTCAAGACTCGATCTTCATCAAGTGAATGTTCCTTTGTCAAGCAAGAGTCTTCAAATGATTTCTCATAGTTGAAAGCCTAATCACACTACTCCCTAATATTCCTGAATGTCCAACAGCACCAAACTTTGCACTTGATTTAGCACATGGCATATGGTTTGAGCTATGTGTCTTCAGGACCTTTGAGTATGTTTGACTATTTGTTTGCAGGTATGCACACACTGACCAATGATTCAGCCTGTGCATTGCAGACAGGCCATTCTAGTGTGGTTCTGAGAGTACTATGACTCCTACCCCCCTCCTATGTCTTCCTCCTTAGTTACACCTCCTGTACTCAAGCCATGTCAACCAATTTGTATTGGCTCTAACAAGCCCACTATTAATCCTCGGGCTAGTGTGCATGCAAAACAACTTGTGTACAGGAAGTGTTTAACTACAGACCAGTCCTTTGAAGAGGAATTCACTAAAGTACTTGGGGATGTTTTTCTATAATGGCATGCTACATTCTTCACAGCCCTATGGGTTTATCATCCGCCTCACAATCTACGAGCTATAATCCACATATCCCCCCAAGTCAATGACAACTCTTATGTTCCTTTAACACCAGTACTACCCCAGCACTTACCCCTATCCAAACTGAAGGCCCTTCTTTGCCTATGGATCAAGATGATGACTACATTACTACACTCCCTATGCTTCACCCTATGCTTCACCCTATGCTACACCTCCCTACATTCCATATTCACCTCCTTCACCTCCAGAAACTCATAGCTCATCTCGTATGATTAGAGAGCTTTGATAGATGGAGCCTAATGGTGATGATCTGAAGGTTTCTTGAATATGATCCTAGTGTGCATACTGATGCCCAGGATACACTTACAAGATATGAGGATGTTTGTATGTTTGAAGCATTGATATGTTGACCCTAATGATTCAGGCAATACTCTGTCACCTGAATACTATGTTCCTCCACCTCATAGACCATCTGGAGACCCTTGT
>NW_024541172.1:0-5737 GCF_016647625.1 Suillus subalutaceus
TTGTCGGGATTTGATAGTCAGGGCTCGGATATTGGTACACTTCACTTGATTTTCGGTAGTTGGAACTTGGCATTTGGCATTTGCATTTGGTAGGCTTGGATGATGTTGGCTTTCAAAGATCTATTATCATATATTGCTCAATGAAATACCAGACGATCGGAAGTGTGCTGGACATCACATATTCATTTGTCGAGACCCGGGTCTCGGAACTTGGTACACTTCGCTCGAGTTTCCACTTCACCCCTTTGCAAGGCTCCATGCCATACTACATCATTAGATGACTTTGAATTATTACCTCCATGATATACAACTAGCTGAGCTCCATCATGTCTACAATTATCATTCTCCTGGGCCCACCGTTTATATTATATACCCCTACGTCGGCCTACCCGTCTATGCAATATATGTCTACCATTGGCCCACCCGTATATAATAAATCTTTCACCCCCTCCCTCGGCCCACTCGTCTACAAAATAATACCAATACGTCGGCCCACCCGTCTACAAAAATATTAATTCGTCGGCCCACCCGTCTAATATGATATATCTGGGCCCACCTGTCTATGTGATAACAAGCACCCTTGATATACCCGGCTATTTGATACATATCTACCTTGGTACACCCATCTACATAATATCCAACTACCTCGGCCGATCCGTCTATTGAAAATTCATGTCCATCGGCCCACCCATCTACTTTACATATTCCCCACCTGGGCCAACCCGTCTCCATCGGGAATAATAACACTCCCGGCCCATCCGTCACAGTTGAGGATATATCTACCTCTCGGCCCATGGTCCGCTGGCCCGTATCATACGGGATATTATGCACGTCCGTTCACTCGTATAATACGGAGATATGTTACTGCAATATGTGCGAGCAATGGGATTAACAGGACCGCAGATGAGAACAACAGCAGGAAACCCTACCACTCAGCAAGCGCAGATCGCTAGAAGACAAGTACGCTACACAGCAGCCAATCAGACCCAGCCAGGACAACAAGCAATACACAGTGTACCCACACAAGAAGAACGTGACTTCTTACGGGCGCGAATCAACGATCTACCGCATCATGTGGATACAGATGCAGACAAGCAGCCTATAATGAGCAAAGGAGACAGTGGGCAATGAGATGGGGAGAAGGAATGAGATGCAGCGAGAACACACCTTTCCCGTTAATGCCAGGCACAGCACAAATATGCTCAGGAGAGTGTTTCAGATGTGGAGTGCATGGACATATAAGTCCAGCGTGCCAATTACCAGCAGAGGCGCAACTACCGAAGAACGAAACAATATGGCGAGGCCTATGCACCAGGACGCTCGGAGCATTCAATAGAGCAACAGCGCTACAAGTCAATTACATGTTAGAGGAAATCTTCACCCCAGAGGTCAGAGCAGGGAAAAGGCCAAGGGTCATTGGTGTAGAGGACAACCAAACGACCCTAATGGATACAATACCTCAGGATAGAAGAAATCTGTCCTCGCGTGCCAAGAGGAGACATGCGAGGACAAGCACCACACCTCCGTCGAAAACGCCAGCCATACAGAGTATGTCACTATGCAGCCCCATTCTAGTGAACAATATGAGGTTATTGAATTGTATTTGACGGACGATGAAGAGACTCACTGCGAATGCCAACCGTTCCAGCAGTACATCTCACTTAAGGGAGCACAAGGAGAAGCTATACAAGTCAAAGCACTTTTTGATGAAGGCGCTATGGTCAATGCAATGTGTGCAGCGACATTCGAAAAAGTAAAACACCAACTGGGAAGCTGGGGAACATCGACGAAGAGATTACACATGGCGAATGGCACAGTTGTGCCCTCCAAAGCAGTATGGAGAGGCGAAGTGGTGATAGATGGAATAGGATCACAAGGAGAGTTCGAGGTATTCGAAAGTGGAGGCGGATGGAAGTTCCTGCTAGGGAAACCACTACTACGGGCATTCCGAGCGATACACGAATACGAGGCAGACGTGGTGCACATAACCGGGAAAGGAGGCTCAAGGACGATCTACAACCAAGGTCGAGAGGAAGACATAACGAAGAGAGAAGAGCATACCCTAACAAGAGAAGTCCCATCGCAAAATCAGAACACGCATTCAGAAACCTGTACTAATCAAAAGATAAGCCTAGAGAAGAACACCTCAGTTGTGTCACAACAGACAACAAATGAAGCGACAGTCTTCACAAGAGTGACGGACCCAAAAACCCGAAACGAGTAGCCTATATCATGAAGGCAGTCCAATACGGGGAAGCACTAACAGAGAAGAACGCAAACGAGTCGAAGACTTAGTAGAAAGGTACGCAGACATATTCGCATGCTCACTCTCAGAAGTCCTCCCGGTACCAGGAGCCCAACATCGACTAAACATACCAGAGGACGCCACATTCAATCTACGAGTCCGTCAGCGAGCCCTTACGCCACGACAAGCCCAGTTCTTACATGGGCGGATTGACGAGATGTTAGCCACAGGAATAATCGAAAAGGCACCAGCAGAACAGGTCAAATGCTGTGCCACCATAGTATTAGCGCAGAAAGCACATGAACAAGGGACTCACATTAGAAGAGCTGCAGTACAAAGTCAACGAACAATACACCGCAAAACGGTCAGCTGCCAGCATTCATGCTACCAGAACGCGAAGTCCAGGAAGCGCCACCAGAAGCGGTAGACAACAAGCCGCAGAAATGGAGAATATGTCAGAACTTTAACGAAGTTAACAGACATACCATTATAGCGCCAATGCCGCAAGGGGACATACGGGCCAAGCAACTAAGGCTAAGTGGACATAAATATGTGTCAGTATTCGACTTGTGTCCGGATTTTACGCTGTCGAGGTTCCAGAGGAGTCCAGACCCTAACAGCCTTCTATGTAGAAGGATGAGGTTACTTTTGGTATAAACATATGCCAATGGGACTCACCGGAGCACCCACCACGTTCTGTGAGATGACCGCTAACCATTTACATGATTTAATTGCGGATACCACCATGGAGATCTTGTGGACAATGGAGGAAGCGCGGGTGACCGTTTGATGAGATGTTTGAGAAGCTAGAACACATTTTTCAGCGTTGTCGGGACCGAAAGCTATCTCTATCACCCATGAAATGTCGACTCTTCATGACGGAAACAATGTTTGCAGGAGCAACTGTAGGACCAAGAGGAGTTCAACCGGACCTGGAGAAATTAACTGCCATCGTAAACTGGGAAAGGCCAGCAGACGCACTTAACTTAGAGTCATTCCTAGGACTCACTAGCCATCTCAGGACCTAGTACTAGGTACGTGAAGCGAGAAGGGCCGTTGGCATAACCTAGTAAAGGATGGCACCATTAACACACCCATACACGAAAAATACGTACCGGTGCATACTAAGAAACCACAAAACTGGACAACCAATGGACGCAAGAGCACACTAAGGCATTCCTAGATCTGAAAGCCGCATTAGTAGCACGCCCATATCTTACAAGCACCAAGTACGACGGGGTCACCATTTGTCGTAACATCAGATGGGTGTCAGGAAGGACTAGCAGCAGTACTGTCACAACAACGGAACACGAATCCAAAGACCATCAGGAAAGTGGATAGAACGCTTGTTACCTATAGCGTTCGCGTCAAAATGGACGTCAACCACAGAACAGAAGTACAAACCTTTCATACTTGAGTTCGCAGCACTGAAGTTCGGGTTGGACAAGTTTTCAGATATTGTTTGGGGGTTTCCAGTAGAAATCGAGACAGATTGTCAAGCCTTAAGAGATGTACTGTTAAGCAATCAGCTTAACGCAGCACATGCTCGATGGCAAGACGGAATCTTAGCACACACGCATAACGGATGTACGCCACGTGCCGGGTAAGTTGAACATCATAGCAGATGGCCTTAGCAGGCAATGGGAGGGCCAACCACGAAATGCAGGACTACAAGACGGCAGTACCTGGACAGTCAGTGAGGATTGGGAAGCAGAGAAAGGTTTTGTCAATGATATACTGGTACTAACCTCCACAATAGATGAACAAACGGTAAGAAGTCTCCTTGAACAATTCGCTAACGAATCAGTATTCCTAGAAGTTATAGAGTCAATAGCCCAGATCAACTCAAACAAACCACTAAGACCGGAAACGAGCGCAACATCGAGCATCGGAGTACCTAATTGAAGATGGGAAGTTGTGGAGATTGAGGGGAGGAACGACCGTTAGAGCGCGAAGTAGAATGGAATGTGTTTACGCGGGAAGAAGCAAAGCAACTGGCAATGACACAACATGAGCAGAAGGACATTGGGAAGAGATGCTATCAAATAGCACTCACAGATCAAATATGCAGCCCCAAAACTTGACGCGTCAATCATGGAAGCTATATCAAACTGCGCTAAGTGTAAAAACTTTGGGTCACAACATTTGCACTCACTATTGGAACCCATAACACCAGGCAGTTTCGAGCTACTCGTTGGCGATTACTTGACGCTTCCCAAAGCCCGAGGGTACCACAACCTTGGGTGTCTATCTAGACACGTTCTCACAGCATGTATGGGTCTTCAAGTACAAATCTTCAGGTACGGCGCGCACAACGATAAACAGCATATCGCAGATCTTCCAAACTTCACGTCATCGGAAACATTCATGAGTGACGGAGGAAAGCACTTCAACAACACGGAAGTGAAAGAATACTGCGCCAAGTGGTCATGCAAAACACACGTGGTAGCGGCTTACTCACTTTGGATCATGGACTTGTAGAAGGCACAAACAAAATCCTATTGCATGTGCTCAAACGTCTATGCGCCCCGAACTTAGGCGAAGACGAATACGAAGCAATATCATGGGATACACTGCCAAAGAGCTGGCCAAAGCATTTGGAAGAAGCGGTTGCAGCCTTGAACTATCGAATATTGCCGGCCTTGAAGTTCTCGCCGAAAAACTTTTACTAGGACAAGTAATTAACACTCCAAGGACAGACATAGCTAACAGCGCGTCAGCATTAAGGATATCGGATGCCAACATTCACATGGCATACGTCGCACAACAACGCCTAGACGGATATGAGGCCACAATACAGCATGCCGTCAAGAGGAAAGAGCATTCGATAAGCAGTATCGTGTTCACCAAGGGAAGTGATCTTTACGAAGGGACACTGGTTCATTTTATTTTAGCAGCGCACACAATACACTTGAAGCAAAACGCAAACTATTGCCGAAATGGTCACCTCCCCACCGAATCACTGAAAGGCTATGCAACTCGTACCATTTAGAAACCACACAAGGAGAGCCACTAGCAGGCGAGTTCCATGCAAGACGATTAAGGGCGTTCATCCCAAGAGAAGGCACAAAGTTAGAAAAAGAGCAAGAAGAGAAATACAAGCAGCGCAAGAAGAGGAAGATGAAGATCAAGTTGAAGAAGATGAAGACGAAGACGAAGACCAGGTAGAAGAAGAGGAAGATCAAGATCAAGTTGAAGAAGAAGAAGACAAAGAACAGGTCGAAGAGAAGAGACGAAGACGAAGAAAGAGCAGGAGGTTGTGATGCTGTTGTCGCTGTTTTTAAAGGGGGCACTTGGAGTAGGGGACCCCTAGGGAGGAGGTCAGGTCGCAGAGGTGTTTGGTGGTGTTTGGAGAGCAACCCGAAGGTTAGATAGAGTCTCGGGAGCAGTAGAGTACATTACATCTTGTGTAGAGTCCAGCGTATGCATTCAGCAGAGCCCCTCCATTGGTCATGCTTGGTCATGCTTGTCATGCTTCATCATGATTTATCA
>NW_024541173.1:0-5724 GCF_016647625.1 Suillus subalutaceus
TGCCTGTGGTAGTCAGAATTGAATCGATTTTGAAAAAATAATAAACATACTGTGATCCATTTGTTCTTGCATGACAGTCCATCTCCCTTTGATTCCAGCTACATGGTCCTCCTTTGGAATGGCCGTCCAGGGGCTTCAATAAATAAGCCGCTGCAGCGGTAAAGGTTGACTGTTTGAAGTTAGTACCATCTCCACCTTCAGCGCGATAAGTGTGAGATACTGAATGAGGCGGGAGGTCTCTTCATCAGTCCAGTGAGTGGTAGCTGGGCCTGCACTAGTAGTACCAGTGTTTGCAGATGTACTCTTCCGTTTCGCCATGACTTGGCAGTATGGAGTCTGGACGCTGATAGAGTCACATGCGAGTCACAGCTTGTTACTCGTTGCCACGCCACAATAGAAATAAACTGAGAAATAAACGCAGCTGTCCAGGCTCTTAGCAGTTTGTAATCCGTGTTTAGTAGTGTTTTTTGGTCTGTAGTTGGGTGATTTTGGTGTGTTCTTTTTTTCTTGTATATTGGGACACATCCAGCCTAATGTGAATTCGGTTTCCTCCTCTTGACTCCATTTTTTTGTATGTCATTTATGACTAGGGTGAGTGTTGTAATCATATTAAAGCTTGTTCAATTTTCATCTGAATCAGCTAGGTGTTTTTGTGTAGGCATTTCCATACTTGTATGGTATCCCATTGATTCCTGCAGCGCTACTGGACTTTGAGGAGTACAGTGCTTCATATAGTGGTGTTCTTCTAGGAGTCGTTCAGGGGGGGAGTTGTTTGTCGTTGAATTTTGTTCATCTGGGTATTTTGTTCATTATTTTTGTTTCACTATGTTTTTTCTCAATTGTATTGCAGGGTGTGTGTTTTCTTGTTGAAGGGGTTTCATGGTATTGTTTTGCGATCTTTGCCATTTTGCCCAGAGTGGGAGGTGAGTTGGTTCATGTTTGGGATTTTTAAGTTGATATATAATATCTCATGGTTTCTTGGGGGTGTTTATTTTACATCAGTATTTTCCAATTGTTTCTCCGGTGGTATTCCATTTGCTTTTGAGCGAAGTTGAAGGTTTTTTAATCTTTTTTTCTCTAGGTGGTTTATTTCACTTTCTAGCCATGCCTTGTGGCTTCTTGTGTTGCTGTTGTGTCTATGTCATTGTCTCTTAGGGTGAGTTTTTATGTCATTTTCTAGTTGTTTTTATTCTGGTAATTGATTTTAAATAGGTGTTCTTTTGTTGTTTTTCTTTCGCCTCTTGGCAAATTTTGGTTTTGAAGTCTTCCAGTCCTGATTGTGGGTTTGGTTTCATTTGGTTGTGGGTTTTGTTTCAATTTTCCATTGTGTTATCTGTCCTATTTTACTTATTTTATTTAGCAGTTTTTCATCATTTACAAGGCCGAGTGGCCACAACCATCAACCACTGCCTATGTGTGGCATATTTGGGGGTGCGTATCTTACTAGGATCATGTGGTGGTCTGTTGGGATGGCTGATGTGGCATGCTGACCAGTCGTATAGGCTATTATCATGTGTGGGGGAGGAGTATATTCTGTCTAGTCTTGAGTAGGAGTTTGTGTTGCTGTAGAAGGTGAATAGGGTGGGATGTAGGGTGTGTTTTCCCTCCAGGGTTGTGTATGTTAATGTTTCTCTTAGCTCTCTGAGTGCATCAATCACTGCTTTCGGTGTCTGTCCGTGCAGGGGCTCTATCGTAGTGGGTCCTCTGTTAGGTTGAAGTCTCCTAGCATAGGTCAATATTTGAGTGTTTCTTCTGTTCAGATTCTTTATGGTTGTCCAGAAGTTATGGTGTTCTGTTGGGTTGTTCGGGGTGTATATGTGAGATGTTGAGTTCTTTGTTGTTGTGCCGTCAGTTTTAGTATTAGTGCTCTTCCTGGTATGATGTCTCTGAACTCATGTTTCGGTTGTTTGTTAATTCTTTATTAGTATAAAGCCACTCTGGCTGATGTTCCTGGGGCGGTCTCTGTCTTGGAGTTGATTACTCTTAGTCTGTGGAGTATAGTGTGTGTTATTTGATCCTCATGTTCTGAGCCCCTTCATGACAAATCCCGTATTATATGGGTCCACCCGACCTACATAATACCCGTGTAATACGGGCCAGCGGATTATGGGCCGATTGTTATGTATAGTCCCGATGTTGACGGGTGGGGCCGGGAAGGCATATTATTTCCGATGGAGACGGGTGGGCCCATCTATGCTGATGTTATATATATCATCGACGATAGCGGATGGGCCCGGGAGAAATATTATTATGGAGATGGGTGGGCCCATGTGGGTAATATGGTAAGTAGGATTGACATATATTATAGAACCTGAGGAGAGATGTATAGCGCAAATAGTATTATATAGACGTGTGGGCCGACATATTAGTATTATTTTGTAGACGGATGGGCCGAGGGAGCGGTGAAATATTTATTAGATAGACGGGTGGGCCGACGTGGGGGTAATATCAGATAGACAGGTGGGCCGAGGGTGAGGGGAATTATTTATTAGATAGACGGGTGGGCCGATGTGGGGGTAATATCAGATAGACGGGTGGGCCGAGGGTGAGCGGAATTATTTATTACATAGACGGGTGGGCCGACGTGGGGTCATATTAGATAGACGGGTGGGGCCGACGTGGGGGATTCAACATAGATGGGTGGGCCGACGTCGGGTAATATTAGATAGACGGGTGGGCCGAGGGTGAGCGGAATTATTATTACATAGACGGGTGGGCCGACGTGGGGTCATATTAGATAGACGGGTGGGGCCGATGTGGGGAATTCTACATAGATGGGGTGGGCCAACGTCGGGTAATATTAGATAGACGGGTGGGCCAAGGGTGAGGTGAATTATGTATTAGATAGACGGGTGGGCCCAGATACATATCATATAGACAGATAGGCCTAGGTATTGTACATTTTTACGAGTTTCGAGTCTCGAGTTAAGAAAATTCAAATTTAAGATGATATACATTTTTGTTGTCTTGAAATAACCGAGACCCGAGACCCGAGATTCGGCACTCAGTAGTCGGTGAAATGAGTACAGAAATACATAAGATAATACACATTGTTCTCAGAAATCACAAGTTTCAAATGTCAATTTGGTAAATCACAAGTCACAAGTCTCGAGACTCGAATCACCGAGTACCGAGTACTGAGAACCGAGTACTGACACCCGACACCCCGGAATTCGGCCACTCGGCATGTGAGACGAAAGATTGGAAACAAAACTCGAAAGTACTGACTACCGAATACCAAGTACCGAGTACTGAATCTCGGGTCTCGGTACTTGGGACTTGGTACTCGACACGATGCTCGAACTCGTAAAACTGTTTCGAATCACCGAGTACTGACCTACCGAGTACTGAGTACCGAATCTCGGGTCTTGGTACTCGGTATTCGGTACTTGACACGATGCTCGAAACTCATAAAACTGTTTCGAATCACCGAGTACTGACTACCGAGTACCGAGACCCGAGATTCGGGTCTCGGCACTTGGTAGTCGGGTCTCGGCACTTGGTAGTCAGTACTCAGTGATTCGAAACAGTTTTACGAGTTTCGAGCATCGTGTCGAGTACCGAATACCGAGTACCAAGACCCGAGATTCGGTACTCGGTACTCGGTAGTCAGTACCTCGGTGATTCAGAAACAGTTTTACGAGTTTCGAGCATCGTGTCGAGTACCGAATACCGAGTACCGAGGACCTGAGATTCGAGTGCTTTCGAGTTTCAAGTTTCAAGTTTCAAATTCTGTCGTCTCAAAGTCCCGAGTGCCGAATTCGGGTCTCAGGACTCGGAACTCAGTGACTCAATCAATGGACTGGCAGAGGTTACATTCATTGAAAACTTGTATATACATCTATCACTATGCAATTATGTAGCCATGTCAACCTCCACAGAAGACTCTTCAACCTTCACCTCCACCTCAACATCCATGTTGCTGGAAGAGTCATATTCTGGGACAAGGTTTGCTTGGATCACCTGGGTCCACAATTTCGCCGGATGCATCTGGATCCTCTGGATGAACAACTTGGTTGTAGTCGAACAGGAGACCCTCAATGGCAGAGGCATCCGGGAATGTCAGGGCTGCGGGTGTGGGAGCCATTGTTTCCATACTGAGATCAATCAGAGGAGGGAGTGCGGATTCTGGGGGTGACATGGGGTGGGGGGGCCGGATTGATCAAGCAACAAGGATGTTGCAGGGGCAGGATTGTCGGGAAGTGGGAATGAGGGGTGCCGGTCGATGATTTCGCGCCTAAGGCCTTCATGAAGGCGTTGCAGGGTGTCAATCTTACCATCCTGCTCTGCCACACGAGCCTCCAGAAGAGCAATTCGAGCTGCGCCATCTCAAATCGCAATGGACATGGCATGGAGATCTGGCATGGGGCACCCCAAAGTGCTGCAGCAGGGACTGCCGACCTGGAAGACGGAAGGGCTACAAGGGAAAATGAAGGTCAGACGGTGATGAAAAACTCGGGTGACTTACGAGCTGGTGCAGGTGCAGGTGCAGTGCAGGTGCAGGTGCAGGTGCAGGTGCAGGTGCAGGTGCAGCAGGTGCCTTGACGGCAGTGATAGTCTTGCTGCGACCACGCGTCTGGGTCTTGGGAGTGGTCACAGCAGTGACACCAGAAGTTCCGGCCCGGCCACGAGACTGACTGCGAGTTCGGGCCCTGGACTGGGAGGCAGGGGAAGCTTTGGAGGGGGCGGGAGTTTGGATGCGGGGGGAGCCTTGGAGGGAGTCTTGGAGGAAGCCCTGGATGGTGTTCTGGACCTCGTCTTCCGGGTAGTAGAGGAAGAACGATCGCGAGGAGGCGGGGATCCCATAGTCGCGGGGGTGCACTTGATCTTCTTTGTTGTGCAGTAGACGCACGACATACATGGAGCCCCGGTCCTCTTGTCCGGCCGAGTTGCGCAAGGCCAGTTGTGCTTGTGGCAAGCATAGCATGGGTTGTTCTGTTGGTTGTATTTGTGTATGGACACTGAGATATTTCAAAGTACTCACCGGTCCGGGAATGAGAATGTCAACTGCAGGGATGACTGGGGGTGCCTGCACCGGAGGTTCGGGAGTGGGCTGGGAGGGCTCCACAACTGCTGTGTGACTGCCGGCAATCACCTGGTATAATGTAAGCACACACCCGAGTCCCGGACGCATAAATGACACTTACTGTGGCAGGGCCAAAGGGCTTCTTCTTGGGTACCCGGGGCGAGCGAGGCGAATCAGGCGTCCTTGCGACAATTGTGGAGAGCCGGGGAAGGACGACCTCCGGCACTCCACCCAAAGGTGGCTACACGAAAATGAGAGACAATGAAAAAATGAACAAGACGACATACCTGCATAACCGAGTCTTCATCATCTTCCGACTCCACGATGGCCTTGGACTTCACAACGCGAGCAGACCTCTGACGCTTGTGACTCTTCATCGCGGATTTCGGGGGTTGGGAGGAGGGTCCAGAAATCAAGGGGGACTTCCTCTTCTTACTCCCTTCTGCCTCGGGGTCTGGGTCAGCGAAGACGGCCTTACCTTTCCCCTTGTCCCGGGACTCGGTGGTGGGGTTGGTGGAAGGGCCGGCGACATTGCCGGCAGGGATGGCTGGGGAGGAAGGTTGACAGGAATCGGACCTGTGGATGGGGGGGCAGCAGTTGGGAGATCGAAGGTCTGGTCGCCTAAGGCGTTCCAGGCGAGGACCTTGGGGTACCAGGCGTGCCTCAGAATGCGAGGATCGTCATACCCGATGGAGTCT
>NW_024541174.1:0-5627 GCF_016647625.1 Suillus subalutaceus
CGATGGATGCTCAACACAGCAGTCAAAAGCCGTGCTGCCAACCCGCAAGTGAGTTTATACAGCTGTACCACTTGCATAGGCTGACTTCTGTGGCTTAGGAGCAGCAGGAAGGCCACAAGCAAGAAGAAAATGGCTCCGCTTCATACGCGTCTGATGTTTGTCTTTTGACCTGTGAGCGTGGCTGAATATGGCTAACTACTCACTTGTAGTGCAGGCAAAGGGGCTCTTGCTCGTCTTGGCAAGTATTGGTATCCTGTGCGGCTGATTCAGTCCTATGAGACTAGTCTCCCTGCTACTGCACGCAACCGAGTACGCTGGCAGGTGATTTGGTGGCGCGGTTGCAAATTCCCATCCAGTCTCGGACCACCTCCTAGTGATGTCGAGCAAGGAGATCTCGTGGACGAACTCTGGCAGGACCAATCTAAGAGGCGTGAGATTCGCGTGAGTGTCATTGACTGGTTATGTACTTAGTCCTCTTAACATGAAGTATTGTGTAGCTCGGAGAATGGGTCCACTCTTGGGATACCCCTCGCGAAGAAGACTTGATTCAAAATTTTATGTCAGCAGAACCATCGAAAGAATTGGACGACATTCTACGACCTCATATTGCTTCGCTTCAGAAGCTCCTTGATAGTCTTGACTTGAACCAGTGTGATGCGGAGGCATATCCTGTGATAGACTACATCTTGCGGTCGAAGAAGAACCTAGATGGTGTGGGTGCATACAGCATACCATTTTGTGGCGACATCTCATCTCACGAGTATGCAAAAATCGCACGTTGGTTCGCTGAGAACATTCCCGGTGCCTCCGGTCAAGTCGAAAAATGGCTCGGTGGCATGCCTTTAGTGCACGCTTTCACTCTCGTTGTTGCTCATCGAAAGGCTGGTTATTTCCAAAAACGCGTCGAAGCTCAGAACGAGGAATGGAACAATAACGAGCTTTTGAAGATGGCTTGGGCTGCTCTCGATTTCTGATGCCGGGTGTCGCTCGTCGTTTGTTTCGTCCTACCATCATGCCTGGTGGCTTAGAAGAACGATATATTAAACTTGCAGGTAGGTCACTCCATATCACGTTCGCATCTGTTTCATGTTTCTCACAACTATCTACAGTCATCAGCGGAAAGAATCGTGAAGTTCCTTCTGAGCGCTTTCCCACAGGCATTTACGCATCGGTGTCTTATCATCGGATGAATCTGTAGCATAGGGGGATATTGGGACTCTGTAAAGCCCATAGGGACTTTCTGACACGATGCGAGAATTGATCTTTGGTTTCTAGATCATCGCGTGCCTCACCTCTGTCAGTGGAGATCTATGAGCTTCGTCGAATGTTAGGCAGTGGGGAGGTCATCGGGCAACTTAAAACGTTGTGGGATGAGATGCTCGATCATGGAGATGAGCCATTCGGTCAGCAACATACTTGTTGTTCATGCATATCTACTAACATCTCATAGGTTCTGGTGTTCACGGTTCCGTCACGTGTTGTACATGCTTGCGACGAGCAGGACAACGCATCCGATGTGAGTGACGCTGGCTTATGCTGTTAGCTTTTGCTGACGGAACATCAAGTGTAATCCCTCGTAGACATTGCTCAAGACACAGATGCGGGCCACACACGATTTGCTGAATACATGACGAGCAGTGCGGTCCCTCACCTGAACGATAGCACCTATGATGATTTGGCCCATGGTGAAAACTATCGTATTCCAGCTGGGACTATGGTATTCGGCAACCATTGGTAAGCATTGTGCTTCAAGAAATCACGGATCTAACAGTCACTGCCTTGGGCCTATCTCTCGGGATTCAGATGTCTACCCGGAGCCTTATGCGTTCAAGCCACAACGCTTTGAATGACATTTATTTCAGGGTATGCCCTGGTCAATATGTCACGAACATGTAAAGCAGTCTTGCAAGCACGCGGTCTTCCAAACTCATTTCGGTTGGTACAGACCAGTGTTCATAGCCACGCCCCTTATTCTTTGGGCCTACAAGCTCACTATGGAACCTACAAAGCCATTAGAGGACATGGGGTACATGAGCGGGTCGATGTCAGAGGTTTTGCCGTGCACATTTGAGTTTTGAGAAGAGGATTCCGGAAACGGAACTCAGGAGCATGTTGCAACGTTATCCTGAGGTCGTCTGAGAAGCTTTGATGCCTGGATGGATCAGGGAGAAGAACAAGTTCCCAACGAATCCTCCCAGGCTCGCAGTATGTCTTAATTTTGCCTACTAAGCCGATTCTGAATTGTGTATTATCATGGCGTAATTCCTGTCTCAAGGACCCCATTGTCTTCACTCAGTTGGTGATAAGATGTTATCATGGAGTTCCAATGACTGTGATATTCATATTACCGCGCGCGAACACAGATATCCCACAAAACAACGCATAGCTCAAATGCTCATTGGAGGCATGACACAATTCTTAATGAAAGTACAGTGCACGCCAAAGAAAAACGCCCTAACAAAATCCATAAGACAGTAGTTCATTCTGGACGGAACGCCATCCCCACCTATTAGTCTAGAGCAGCTACAAAAATCTTGTGAAGGAGGAATCAAGCGATTACAATAACATGGTTGAATGCATACCTTCAATATATCACCAGCCCACCCAGCACGGGCTTTCGTCAACGCATTAATGAACTCTATGAAACCCGTCGGTTTACAACCACTACCCTTTACGATTCCCTATGGAAAGCGTCACTCCAGACGCAGGTACGCCTCTCCCTCTGCGCACTATCGACGCCTCTTCAAGTTGCGGCCTCTTTGCCTCAAAATCCCACGTAGCGAACATTTATGCGTCGGGTAACGTGAATGTTGGAGGTCCGTTGCTGCGTCCGTCGGTTGTACCGTCATATTTATCTTTCCTGCCAGTGGGCGCCCCTGGTGCAGACGAGTTCCGAGGCAAGCTGACACAGGTGCCCCGTTGTAATACGGGTGGGTGTGCGAGGTGCATGGTGCGTGTCATGAGATATGAAATGAATGTGCAAAACGACGACTTACAGGCAAGATCTGACGAGCGAAATCTGGTGGACGTGAGGATTGCTGAGGCACAAGAAGAACGGGGTTGTCTGCGGAAAAACAGGGCGGGGTGGCGCAGAGGAAAATATAGGTTTGTTATTGGACTCTTTGTCGTCTTTTCCTGCGCGTAAGTCAACTGCGGGACAGGGTAGGAAGGGCCAATGACTGCGACGCGAGGTGGGCTAAGTACGATGTTGGCATATAGCGTATCTGGAGGGTTCCACTGTGGATTGTTTTGTACTTGCGACAGGAGCGTTGCCGCAACTTTGTGCTTCAATGGATCTGGTGGGCTGGGAGGGGAACGGGGTGGCGTTTGGTGTGTTTGTGAGACAAAAAGAATGTTCCTGCGGGCCGCTTTTCTTTTTTCGTCTCCATTGTCATTTTCAGACCTCTCCTTTCAGCTACAGTGAACGCAACAGTGGACTTTGCGACTCCCGCCGTGCCATACAACCAGATGATTCGGCTCTTTTCGTTGTTGTCTAATAATCCGTAGATGTACTTGAGGTACACCTGGGTCCCTTCCAAACATTGCGGATGGGGCAGACGTTCACGAGAGTCATGTTCAGCACCAGCAACAGTGACCTTTATCCCAAGTTCCTTCAGACATATCCAAGAGCTGTCAATGAGGTCGGGGAGCGATAATAAAACATAAAAGATGAAAATACTGACATTGAATCACGGCACAGCCAGAAGACAAAATGAGTAGGAAGGCTTTCATTGGACTTTCAAGCTCAAGCTTCAAGAGGGGGCACTGCAACAACAAATGTTTATCAGTTTCGCATTCCAACCGTCAGTGCCACAGATCAGAAGCTTGATCAAACGAACTTATGTTTCACGTTCTGACTCCAGACAGCGATGTCTTGCGGATGTTGGTCCCGGGGCGTAGCTATTTTGATGCGGTCCTGCCGTGCCTGCCGCGGTCGTGACGCGCATGTGACGCGGCGTGACGCGCAAGTGACGCAGCACTGACGCGGCACTGATGAGTCTTGACGGGGCTACTGACGCACTAGTGCAACTCATTTCTCATCAAGTTGTATGGGTTCATGATCATTCCTTCGTTGATTTTATTCACCATAGGCACATATACTACTAGCCAGTCCTCAACTAATGACTATTTTCTTGGAACTGACGAGCCTTGACGCGCCAGTGTTCTACACTAAGGACACATACTACTAGTCGCATCAGCCAATGACTATTTTCTTTTCCTCCCTCTCTGGACCCTCTTTGAAGCACGTCGACGTTTAACTGGTGCGCATTCTTCAGCTGGCAGTGAAGGGCGACGTTTCACGGGCGCAATCTCTTCTTCAGCCGGCAGCGAAGGAGCTACAATGTCGGACAACTCGTCTGCAGACGTGGCATCAGAGTTGTCGCTGAATAAAGGGCCGCGCTGTCAATCACATCGGTTAGAGACTTATTGAACAGAGCAGGTAATATTTTCCTTACCTCAAGTTCACTCTCGCTGTAATCTCTGCCCAGAACCCACTCAGTAGAATGTTGAGATACACGCCCCACCGCCTGTGATGTTGACCAGCATCCAAACCCCACTGCCGGTTGCCTGCAAGTCCTGCTTCTTCGGAATCCTCGAACATCCTTGCTTCCAGTGTGGTCAGACACTCGAGGTCTACGTCAGCCACGAAACTGTCGGCGGGATAGCTTATCATGAGATCAGCCCAAGCCATCTTCAAAAGCTCGTTATTGTTCCATTCCTCGTTCTGAGCTTCGACGCGTTTTTGGAAATAACCAGCCTTTCGATGAGCAACAACGAGAGTGAAAGCGTGCACTAAAGGCATGCCACCGAGCCATTTTTCGACTTGACCGGAGGCACCGGGAATGTTCTCAGCGAACCAACGTGCGATTTTTGCATACTCGTGAGATGAGATGTCGCCACAAAATGGTATGCTGTATGCACCCACACCATCTAGGTTCTTCTTCGACCGCAAGATGTAGTCTATCACAGGATATGCCTCCGCATCACACTGGTTCAAGTCAAGACTATCAAGGAGCTTCTGAAGCGAAGCAATATGAGGTCGTAGAATGTCGTCCAATTCTTTCGATGGTTCTGCTGACATAAAATTTTGAATCAAGTCTTCTTCGCGAGGGGTATCCCAAGAGTGGACCCATTCTCCGAGCTACACAATACTTCATGTTAAGAGGACTAAGTACATAACCAGTCAATGACACTCACGCGAATCTCACGCCTCTTAGATTGGTCCTGCCAGAGTTCGTCCACGAGATCTCCTTGCTCGACATCACTAGGAGGTGGTCCGAGACTGGATGGGAATTTGCAACCGCGCCACCAAATCACCTGCCAGCGTACTCGGTTGCGTGCAGTAGCAGGGAGACTAGCAGTCTCATAGGACTGAATCAGCCGCACAGGATACCAATACTTGCCAAGACGAGCAAGAGCCCCTTTGCCTGCACTACAAGTGAGTAGTTAGCCATATTCAGCCACGCTCACAGGTCAAAAGACAAACATCAGACGCGTATGAAGCGGAGCCATTTTCTTCTTGCTTGTGGCCTTCCTGCTGCTCCTAAGCCAACAGAAGTCAGCCTATGCAAGTGGTACAGCTGTAAACTCACTTGGGTGGCCAGCACGGCTTTTGACTGTGGTTG
>NW_024541175.1:0-5613 GCF_016647625.1 Suillus subalutaceus
AATATCTAGGCCTGCCGGTTGAACGCGCCTAGTGACTGTTACCCGCGCAATTAAGGGGCCGGTAAAAGCTGCACAGTTTTGCCTGACTCCTTTGAGATGGTCGTTGCACTACCAAAAATCTCGTCCTCTACAAACAAATAAGCAAATGAGAAAATAGTTACTCCGGAATCACAGAAGCAAGGTCTACTGGCGGTTAAGATATAAGGACTTAACACATCATGCGTTTCGCACCCGACATGTGGAAAGTTTCGCACGGGTAGGTAGATTGATCGATGTTCCTTCAAATTCGGACCTAGTACGTCTGTGACAAGCAGATATGATCGCCCGACGTAGTACCTTGCGAATTATTTCATGTCGACCCACTCGATGGCCAACCCTGCAGAAGGACAGTACCCATCACCCTTTGTTGCTAGCCAGAGAGAGGTCCTTTACTTACTGTCAAAAATCTAGTACATATTATGATGATACTCGACTGCTCATAGGTGTGTTAATGTGCAGAAATGCGATGGACACGAGAGACGGAGGAAAGACGCGTGCATTAAAGGGAAACATTTGTCGTAAATTTCTTTGGCAACTTCAAGTTCAAGTTGAAGTTATGAAGCACCGTGACAGTTGGAGACAAACAAGTACAAGCTGGCATTTCGAGAACATACTACCGCAGCTAGTTGAACCATAATGTCATCCAGTGATCAGAACGCTTCAGATACACACCTTTTCTCTCTCTTACGACTACCATGTACTCTCTTACAATTACCATGTAGGAACGTGCAGTGACCACAACCAACTGAGTTTGCACATTGCACAACGAATAGTGACCTACAAATTGTGCTTGTGCTTGAGAACTCATTGTTTCGAAACACTTACATTCTCCGACATGATTGTATTGACAGTTAATTTAGTCCACAGTTCACAATCTATCTCCAGTGATGCATGAACGAGGTCTCGTCCATCCTCTAGCTGATGCATACAACCGCGCTTTATAATCTTGCTATATCCCTCCTCAACCAAGCGTCCTTCCACTCTGTCCCGCCTCCATTCATAATCCAGTCAATCCAGAGTCATGCGCTGCAGATGCACCACCTTGCAACATTGACTCAACAAGCCGATCAAATCCTACTGGCAAACGAACCTGACAATCCAGAGAGAATTGATGGAGTGCCACAAGCAGATTACTCACCTTTGGGCTGCCGGCGCACACACCTCAAATGCTTAATTGAATTCCCGCTCTCTGCCTCGGTCATCGGTGTTCGCAAAAAAGACGCGAAATTTGTGGGAAGGGTACTGCAACTTTGATAAGTGATGAAACTGATGCGAAACCCATTTCTGGTACCCTCAATTCTTGTTGGAGGAGGGTACTGAAACGTTCATGCACAGCGGCAACGTGTTCCCAGCTGGCCGGCGTCGTATAGATGCCAAATAAGGAGCTCCCATGCTATAACATTATAAACTTTTGGCTCAGATGACGTTAGGGGCACGCAGTTGTATTTCAATTTCAAGTGTACGAGTGTCACATCCGCCAAGCAACCCATACTCAATGAGCTACCTTACTGCAGTACGATGCTCTATAAAGAGAGTTTCCGAAGTCTCGAGTTTCGTCACGATATGCAAGTGCGAGGTGCGCCCATAACACAGACACCTTCAAGTCTAGAAGCTGATTGTATGATGACCGAAGACGGTACACTAGGTATAGGTTTCGAATTCAAAACTGCATACTACTTTGCTCATCATGACTTTATTGCCAAAGTACGATGCATGACAATGATCCAGAAGTACGTCCGCTCCAACCTGAAACAGAACGAATTCCTTCATCGCAGATATTGGAGCGAGAGAAATGAAGAAACTTGTCCAGAACCCATCATGAAACTTCAACCACAATCGATGATGCACCAGGGTGGAACGAAAATCTGGCGTCTGCATCTGAAGCACACGTGAAGGTGCTCATTCATGTCGAAACGTTGAGAAAAAATGACATTGACATCATTTTGTAGCTGACCGCTCTTCCGTCACGATTAATGATCTTCAGCGCAAGACGATTGATTATCTTAATGCGAAGCACCAACCAGACGAGCAAATGGATCACAGAGAGGCGTCCTACCTTGATGTTTTCCTCGAATCCTGGTACCCCCATGTATCATGATTGAAACGAGGACATATTGATTCCAGGATATCCACCCCTCTGACCCCGTCCGAGCATCTGAACCCCATCTACGCTAGCATAGTCATAGTTCCCATGCACCACATATGTATATATCAAATCAATGATGGACTAGAATCATGTATTTTTGGGCGTGCTTATGCAGAGTGGTTTGATGCGTGCAAAGTCACCCATTCTCGAGAGCCTGTGGGGTCATTTTTGTTTCAGGCTGCGCGTACCACACACTCACCATTAGGACCCAGGTACTTTATATCGATGACCCAGAGCTGGCATAGTGCTATGCGAAACGCACAATTCTATCACACACCCACTCTGGATTTAAAGTCTCGGCACTTCCAGAACTTACACTGGGTTAAAGCTTTTGAGTTTACGATTATAGGCTTCCCCATGACTGCATTGTCCCTGGGAGCCCCCAGTCACATCAGCGGGCTCGACTGTTATCAATATGACTCTCATACATAAATAAGTACACGACAAAACCTGGAATAAATAAAAACAAATTCTCCCGCTCCCTGCACACACACCCCCCTCCCCCATCGCGAATCAATCATATCGAGCATCTCCTGCGCTATACACTACTGCTGGTTGACACATGGACGTGCTCCTGAAAAGCAATTGAAGTCATAGTGGTTGCCGTATCAGAGTTGGCCACGAGCTCAGCGTGATATTCTCGAACACCGAGGATCAGGCGTGGTCCCAGCACATACAATTCCACACCTGGAATATTTGAACGAAACCATAATAAATCTGAGCTTCCGGGGAATATGGGTCCTATAAAAATGATGGATGATGGTCGCATGCAAGTAGAAGTCGGTGACAGCTCGACATACCGCTAAGAGCGTTGAAGATGAAACCGATCTTGAAGGAAGAGATAGCCAAAAAACTAGCACGAGCGAAACTCAGCGGAAAAAGAGAACCGCATTCACATTATGAGCTCACCTCACAAAGTAACTCACATGCGTTTTCATTAGCACCGTGAAACAGTCACCGATAATACCTCTTGTTGAGTGTTGTCGCAGTTCACGGAAGTGCTTTACAGCGATCCAGACCGCGAGACACAGTGCAAGGACCTCCCATACAGTAAATCCAAGTCATGGAAGTGAGAAATATGAAATCTCCCCCGGAGTCAAACATGCACTGATAGGTGCCGTAGAGAACGAATTCCTCTGGTATTTTCAATGAGGCTGATGCACTTGAACATTTCATACATAATTAAAGCTTACCCCTGAAATCTGCATCATCCTTATTGCGACATCACTACGCTGGCGACTCTGATGGCCAGAAAGATGACGACGAGAAAATCAGCACCTTTCTTGATCGCTGATACATGGCATGTAACCGAGTGATCATGATGACTTACATGGTCTTTCAGTCAAGTAAATGTCACGGAGGTGCATAGCTCACCGCCAAGTATTACATTTACAATGTCAGCCATCCAGTAAAGCCGTCGTTTACGATAAGGCCTGACAAATGCAGCAACATTAGTTATCAGCTTCGGAAGATCACAGGGTCTAAACAGACTCACAACTGTAGGAGTCATTATGTTGAATCAACGACTTATCGAGAATATCACTCACCCCTGCATGGTAGTTCAGTGTTTCGACAGGCATGGAAGGCATCAGTGTGGAATACTCACTGCATCTGTCGTCGAAATAGTCGGAACACTAACTATATGCCGCCCGTCACAAGAAAGAAACAGAGTATGCGAGGAGACATACTCAATGTACATCCTGATTGTGAGAGATGGATGATGAGAGCAACATCAATGACTTAACATTCAAACGTACACAACATATCCTATTCCAACATAGCGCACCTAGGATATTCTGAAGTCAGCAAAACTTGGACTTGCTAAACATAATACTAAAACACAAGGTACATACAATGAGATAGAGAAAGGTCATCAGGGACCAGCGTTGCCTCTGCGCGAACAAGTTTTATTTTCACGTCGTTCTTTCGATGTGGGAGTCCGCTCACCCAGATCAGTTTAACCTATAACACAATTCTAAGCGAGTTGGCTCCCCAGTCGGGATTGACGTACCTCTTGTCCAAACGTAAGCGCTGAGAATACCATAAGGATATCAGTGGTCTTTTATACTTATCTTGCTCACCCCAATCGTACATTAGCCCAACAGAGGCGGCAACTGCGAAATTGGAGTCAAGGTGAATCAAATCATCACTGTCATCATGCGGTTGACTCGCCACGAACCTGCAAAATAGCTGAAAACAACACTCATATTGATGAGTGGCCACCAACTGGGATTGTTCGAGACTAGGGTCATACTATTAGAGGAGCGAGTGAGCGGGAGGATTTGGTGGACGTATAACGATCGCATTCGTGCTTGTTATACACAATCCAGCGCTTACATTACCAAACTGAGATTTGAAAGCTTTTGAAGGATGATATCTGATTGATCGAAGTAAAGTGTTTCAGCCTAACTTCCAGTAGAAAATCAATGTGGCATCCAGGGATACCGCATCGAAGAACCGTCCAAAGTTTAGGTTAATTGTGAGACCTTCATGTCGTAATATGACTTTATATTACTTTAGCGACGAAAATGACACCCGGAGCAACATGATACTCAACGATATGCACAGGGTTAGCACTGCGCCTCTACGCGTTTCGATACTAGTGACCTAAAAGAGAAACAAAGAGTACGGAGTGTATCAAGGGTAGTTATGGACATGAGCGGGGCGGGCCCGAACAGGTCTAAAAACGAGTACACTGGTTCAGTGTGCAAGCATACGCATCGGACGAAGCTCTTAGCTGGTTGATAGCAAAGATAGTTGATGTTGATCGAGAAGTTGTTTGATGCAGTGCGACCTTGACCCGGGTTATAACTGGAACCGTTTAACGAGCGGTTTGAGACGTATTGTATCTGACCTGATGCAGTCCGGCCTTAACCCGGGTTATAACTGGAACCGTTTAACGGGCGGTTTGAGACGTGACCGTTTTGGGACGGCCAATTGAGCGACTTGACAGACTGTCATGATTCATCGTCTATTCCAAGAGGTGTGGGAATCTACATTTAGAACACTGGCGTAACTTCGAACACGCATTACGTAAACGATAACTGAAACGCCTGAAAATTAAATCAGGGAAGCTGCGTGAAGCGATCGATCAGCGGATCAAGTGAAGGTGATGAGATCAACGGAACAACTAAGCTATCAATGTGCGTGAGGTATGTGAACAGCCGTACGAGTTCGTTTGGCGGGCATAGAACCAGCAGTTATCGTTTACGTAGTACAGACCTGTCACAGGAGGGGAGGGGGCGTGTTCGACGTTACGCCAGCTCAGTGTTCTAAAACTTTGTAGATTCCCACACCTCTTGATTCGTACCTTGTTTGCTCAGGAATTGGATGATACCGCAGGAACCCGCATTGAGCCCGCGTTATCTTTCAACGTGCAAATGCCAGTTGATACAGTCACTCTTCCGCGCTATCAGCGAGGCTCAGCT
>NW_024541176.1:0-5595 GCF_016647625.1 Suillus subalutaceus
GGTTGGACGATGGATGGATGCTCTGGATGCTGTGCGACATAGTGTGCTTAAGCGTGAGAAAGCGCGCAAGGCGCGCACGCGGAATACTGCGCGTTGTGCGGGAAAGTGTCGCGCCTATGGCGCGTTCCACGGGAAAGTGATGCGCTCTATAGGGAATGACTAGAGGGTGATGGTGTGAGTTGTGCCGTGAAGGCCAGTCATCAGAATTCGTAATATGAGCCCATAGCCCACAGAAATGCGAGTCTCTACACCGATACCCATTTTATCATCTGACGCTGGCTGGAACAGGAACATGTTGTGGAAAGCCCAAGGTCCCAGTGCCCTGGAGCAACATCAAGGGGCAGTCCAGATTTATCTCCAGCACATACCTACCTGATGATACCAAGATCTTGGAGCCATCCAAAATGCTCCGCACTGATGCCAATGCAATCTTGGACTTTTGGTGGGACCGACAGGAAACCCAGGTTGGACCAACCTTCAGATTCAAAGCCTGGATGGATGAAAAGGGCAGAATGTGTTCTCCTGTTGCCGAGGATGAATCTGATGGTGATGCCGATGATGAGAGTACCAGTGCAAGGCCGACAAGAAAGCCATTGGCGACCACAACATCGTCACTAACTCAATTCCCAAAGGGCAGCTGAGTTCCACCAAGCGACCCTACATCAGTTCGACCAAGGAAGAATGTGACAAGACCGATGCAGAGGCATCTCCACAGCAGTCCAACAATGCCTGCACGGCTGCGCAAATGCTGAAGACACCGACCGGTCTGATGACCTACCGGTGCCAAAGAGCTTTGGAAAGTGTGCCAGAGGTCATAAAGACCAACCATCGGTCTCCCATCACCGAACGCCTCCTACAGCAAAGACCATTATTTCTGTACCTCATGTAACTGAGGAATCAGATCAGTCAACTGAAGCCAGCCGTGTTGCCTGCTCCTTCGGCCCAAGGTCAACTCGCCGGGGTATCAAACTCGCTGAGGTCTGGAACACCTTGGTGCATCGCCAATGATACAGCCACCAGCATTGACGTGGACAAGGGCTGCCAGAGATGCATCTCCTGTGGTGCAAAGAGGCAGCCAAAGAATGTGCCCCTACCAGAGATCGTGCGCCAGGAAGGCCAAGGCCAATCCCAGATTGCCCCCGGTGTTCCCTCTGATGCACCAGAAAAAGGCACCAGGAGCAATGCTGAGAATACACAAGTCACACGCACTCAGCAAAAGCCCAAGAGGTATACTGACTACATCTAATTCAGCGAACTTGGATCGGTGTGAAAGAGAAATAGCAACTAGGCTGGTTAGAAACTAGCGCTACTTATCCAAATAGGCGCAAGTGTATTATTCGACCCAAGAGGACTGCTATTGAAGCAACTCCCTTCTAATATGCAAGGGTAGCGATAGCACGAAGGACTGATAACCTATGGTGACCTAAGACCAAAACTGATGAGTAGCGCTTATAGCGGTTAGCGACTAGCGACAAGTGAGTTCCAATAGAGAAATGCGTATAAGTGAGAAGCACTATGCAAGTTGTTTTATGTGATAGTGCTATGCGACGTCCGACTAGCAATAGTGAGAAGAAATCAAGGGGAGTGAAAGCGAGGAGTAAGATAAGACAGTGCAAGTGAAATGCCTGATAGCGACTAGATTATAGCTCGACTACCGATAGATCCCGACGTTGCGAAAGTCAAACTTAAGAGGGAACTTTAGCGACGCACACTTAAAACAAGTCAAGCGACACATGATCAGAGAGATTGGCAAGAGCGGAATCGATTGCACCAAGACTAGGATATAGTGACTAAAGTGACTCCGACACCAGCAAAGGTCCGGGGAAGGGAAGTACTGTACTGTATGTGCGATGGGTCATTTTATCATACTGTGTAAAAGTTCGGGAATGCATAGGTGAGAACAGTAGCGATACTGGCGAGGGCACGATGTAGCAACAGGTAAGAAAACATGCTGCACTGCAGAACACGAGGATACATGTAATAAGACCTGCAACTAATGAGTAGCGACATTTAAGGAAAAATAATGCACCAGCGGAGGTAGGTGGACATAGGCAGGACATGGGAGGACGGAATACCTAGGCGTCGGGCCGGGTAGTGCACTATGGGAGAAAAGCAGTTCCAAAGCAGATAGCTTGGGAGTTGAATAGCACTGATGACTAGCGCCTTACTCTTTTCCTCTATGCAAGGCAAAATATGCCTATGACACTCATACGCGCCCAGCACTGGTATGATTGTCACATCGGTCATCGGTCATCGGTCAACAGTCATAAGTACACATTTGTTATTGTTACATGTTACATACACTACACTACACTATACCGTGCATATGTCAATGTCAGCCGCCTGCTTTCTGCTTTCTTCCTACCTAGCTCCAAGACAGTCAGTGGATCATCAATCTGCCTGAACATTTGCAGCATGTGTTGAATCTTGGCCATATCATTGGTGGCGGTAACATATTGGTTGCGGGGCGTTTTGATAATTAGTGATCAAGGCTGGTTGGCATGGATGATCTCCGTGACAGCCTTGGTTTTATTCTCCTTTACAATGGTGGTCAACATTATGACAGCAATGGCAGGGAAGCCATTAACTTACTCAGGATGGCGCAAAGTCTGTCCAGCCGGTTGTCGGCTCGGCGCAACAATTCCTCCCCAGCTTCAACCTGTGTTGTCAAGCCTTCGCTTGGTGCTGATGAGGGTGCCAGTGATGCCTGAATATCTTGACTCCCAGGTGATTCTGAGTTGTTCACCCCTGCATGTAATAGTTAGCATCATCTGTGCCGTGTCAAAACGGCCGACCAACCTGAGTTAACTGAGCCAGTGGGGGCGCCGCAGTAAGATGACCTTCACAGTCACCATCTCCACCTAATTGGGCATCTCCCCAGCACATGTCAAAACCACCTGCAAATGAGTTGAAGCAACTGACACAAACCACCGATACTCACCTTGGTATCCTGCGGCCGAGGTTGCTGGTCGGTCATCCCAACACACGTCATACAGGGTGGCCTACATCGGCTGTTGTCGACTGAGGGTCCTCATCCCAGCAAACATCATACGTAGCGGCAGCCGGTGGTGTGGCTGCTTCTACAGTGATTGCAGGGACCGAGCCTACCTGTGATGAGCTCGGCTCATCCCAACAAAGGGCATATGGACCTGCGCTGGAGGAGTATCGGGGTCCCAACACATATTGTAATCTAATATACCTGTGAGCAATGACTCAAGCTATGCGACTGGCACAAGACTTACCTTGGCCACCATAGTCTGTGTTGGCGATGATGCTTCGGCCGGTGCATTGACCGGTGCACTGACTGGTGCATTGACGGTGGGCGCTGGATCGCTTTCGACATCCCAGCACATCTCAAACGCACTAGAATAATGATGTATTAGTACATGTCCATGAGATTGAGAATAGAAGATGACATGAACTTACTTTGACCGCTGTACTGGGGTTCGGCCGATGATGAGGTCGGTGTTTTCCACCAATGTCTCAGGCGCAGCTTCAGTGCTCCAGCACATATCAAAAACTAAAATTGTCAAATATTAATAAATGTCGAGTCAATATCATAAGGCACTTACCTTCTTTGCCAAATGTTTTTTGCAAGTGCATCGGCGGTGTCCTTCCTGACTGGCATGGTTGATGGTGTGACTTTCATCCTGTTGTTGTTGGTGCATGAGTTGGTGGCAAACGGTTTGGCCGAAATGAGTATTTGAACCCAACAGGAAGGTTTTCCTGTGGAAATGATCAAGTTGGGCCTAACTTTGGTGGCACCCACTGGTCCCACGTGAGAAAGAAATTGCTGTTGGTTTTGATCCGCTCGTCCTGTAGTCTCCTAGCTTTGTCAGTGATATTTTCACGAGAATCCATGTACTTGCAATGGTTGTAGTTGGGAGTATATATACAACAATGGATGACTAGACCACCCAGGCCACAACTTCATCATCATCATCATCATCATCATCATCATCATCATCATCATCATCATCATCATCATCATCATCATCATCATCATCATCATCATCATCATCATCATCATCATTGTCACCACCTCCACCACCACCATCATAATCATCATGTCTGCCCAACAATCCACAATGCCTTGTCGGTCGCCAACAAATCATTGCATTCACACCTCAACCGGATCAAACTGTTTCAATCAGATGGCCGGGTGGTGGTTGACTGGGTACATGAAGTTGCCAAGCTAGTAGTGAGTCGTTCTTTCTTTCTTTCTTTCTTTGCAAGATACTCACCTCTCTCAAGTCAAAAGCACTCCAGCAACACGGCAGGAATGCGTCGGTTGTTCCGCCGTTGCTGCTCTCTGCAGCCGCTGAGGTTCGGGCGACAATGAACATCGGTCAGGTCCCCCAATGGGAACGTGTGCGGATGGATTATTCCCACATGGAATCACATCCCTTCTTCCCAAGACACAAGGGCTTGGTGAGTCTTCCTCTTTCTCAATGCACCATTTTTGTTAAGATTGTGATAGCTGCACCTGCACTGGCGCCAGTTGCCAACCCCAGTCCCAGTCCCAGTCCCAGTCCCAGTCCCAGTCCCACCCCCAGCTCCCAAGGTGATGTCGGTCCCACTGATCGACTCACTTCCTGTCGAGGCTGCCAAGCTGACGGCTGATAAGGGGAAGCAGCCGGTTCAGGGGACTCGGCGAGCCAGGGAGGATGAGTCGGGTGAGTTGGGCAACGTCTCATGCAAGAAGCATAGGATCGTGTTGAAGGCCATCATCTCTGACACCAAAGATGATGGCCAGCTGGGCGGGACCATCATCGTGGTAAAGGTGCGCCTCTAATTCATTTTTTTTCTACTCTATCACTCACAGCATCTTAGCCATCTAAGGTGGCGGTGCCTCAGACTCCAGCCCCAGCCAAGAAGGTGAAGCAGGTGAGATTCACCTCGTCCCCTCGGTCATCACCACTCAGAGATGTCCAGGCTGACACCAAGGAGCACATTGACTGACCGATGTGGGTATCACAACCTGGCAGGCACATATAAGAAAAGTGCTCAGCCAGTATAAGTGAGTCTCAGCTCTGCCTAGCTGCTATACTCACAGAATGCAAGAACGTTCGACCCTAAAGGGGAAGCAAGGAAAGCAAGGATCCATGGAATGATGCTGAACAACCCTGGTGAATGGCGGTGAAAGCACGAGAAAGCGCGCACGGGAAAGCGAAGTGCGAAAGTGCGCGAAGTGCGGGAAGGTAGTGCAAGTGGTGCACAAGTGTAGACGACGGATACTGAGACTGATAAGAGGAAAAGCGCGGATCTAGACGGATACTGACAGTGCCACTAGCTATAGACTGATGCTAGGGCCTCAAGATGATGATGGATACATCATTGCATGGAACTAACTGGTGATAGATACTGAGTGGTAGGAAGGTGTGGTAGGAAGCTAAGGTGGAATAGTTGGGGTCTAAAATGAACATCAGAGTATGTAAGTTCTACCTAAGCACTCTCCCAGGGCTCAGAGCCGAATAGGGAGCGCTCTAAGTATGTAAATGAGGTAAGGTGATGTAAAGTAAGGGTGCATAACGAAATGGGAAGTGTAATATGCTAAATATGGTCAGATAACGAAAAGGGACATACCGAGGGACT
>NW_024541177.1:0-5550 GCF_016647625.1 Suillus subalutaceus
ACACAGGCGGGAAGTCATAAATAAAATGTGCAAGCTCATGAATACAATGCGCAAGCTCTGAATACAACGCGCAAGCTCTCTGATGACAAAACGCGCAGCGCGCAAGGTGCGGGAACATGCAAAATAAATGTGCAAATATAACACCATACCGGACTATGGATATATTAACCCACATGGGCGAAAGTAAGTTTTGCGACCTGGTTCAAAGCCACCTATTACTCCCACCTTTCTAATATAGTAAAGTGGTACCTAAGACGTCTACTCACCCTCATATTAACCTACAAACCATTATTTGTGAGGACCAGCGGTCCAGACCAGCAAATCTAGGTGACTTAAAACATTTAGTATTGTTACCCTTGGGTAGCACGCGGGAAAGCTGACACAAGCATTGTATTCGGTAATAGCGTGTCGCCACTGTTGCCTTCAACCTTGCACTCACCATCACCCATGACGAGCTCAACAATTCCCTCAATCTTCCTACCTTTTGGTCATCTTAAAGGCACCTACCTTCAACCACCATCATCCTTCAAGATTCTCTGTTTCTAATGACGAAAAGCAGCTCCAGCACACTTGGCATCTCACAGGCATCGCGAATATCCATCGGAGGGAGGAGAAATAGAGTGGTCCGCAGCCAGGACTGTCCCAAACGAGCAGCGGGGGCATTGCAGAACGTGCATCCCAGCTTCGACGTAAGTTTTCTCTGTTCATTTCTATTGCTACCACCAATAGTATCTACAGTCATGAATTTGCAGCAGAGAGAACGATTTCAAGGCTGAGCGCAGTGTTACCATGCCCACACCTGACCTCAACAACAACGGAATCAACAATGACATGGATTTTTCAAGTATTATCCCCCCCATTGGCGAGGAAGGTTTTGCAGTCAGCCATGGTGGCAGGAGATGGAGCTTTATGAGGGACTTGGCCATGCTTTCTCATGCCAACGGTGCGTAATTACACGCCATTTTTTCTACTGCCTTTCTCTGATGGGACTATCCAGAACACCTATTCCTCCCACATTTCCTAGTCAAGTAAGTCTTACATCAACATGTTTCCACGCTCTTAATATTGTTGAAATAACGCTTTTGTGAGATCTGGCGGGCGCACCGGGAACCAGCTACGACCTAGATTCACTGTAAGGTAGTTTTCTGTTTGTGAGCACCAGCAGGGCACCCCAGCAACCAGCACAGTACATAAGGCAATAGATTTGTCTGTGAGCACCGGCGGGGCACTAATTACTGTGGGTTGTTGGAAATGTCCAGAAGTTGTTCGCGCAGGACATTTGAAGCAGAAGGAACAAGAGGCATTCCACCAGTGGAATCGTCACCTCAGGTTATGTTTTATGTTCTTCTACTGTGCGCCGAGATGATTAACATGCTTTCCAACTTATACAGCACTTGATCTCCATCAATGTGAGTGGTTTTTTCTGGCTGGCAGGCCGCTCAGCCTACTGATGACCCCATCAATTTTTCAACTCATTTCAGTCCACAGGATGATGCTTATCCCATGGACATTATTTCTGCTATTCCGCCTGCTGGTGCTGAAGGCATTGAAACTAGTCACGCTGGTGGGGAATATGAGTTATACAGTGAGCTCAATAATATGTTGACTATGACAAGGTCAGAACTCTACTACTCTTCCTCTATTTGATGCACTGAACCTCTATTTAGCAAGTGTTTGACCATCACGATCAGACCAATCAAATTGTTGAAATGGCTCAAGCTTGGGCAATCTCAATATGAGGATTTGACTGATGCATACCTACAATATATGGAGGAGCAGCCCTCAGATGTAAGTGATGATGAGGCCGACCAGTTCACCATTGAAGTCATTGATATCTTTGGTATGTCTTTATGTTGTAGACTATGATTCCTGCTAATCCCTCACTAGATCGCTCCATTCGCGTCTTCCGACATACATCCACATATCTCAATGTATCGCTCATGTGTGAAGGATGCATTGTGGCATCTCCCATCAAGCCAACGGTGGCCATTACAATACATACATTGGAAGTAATCGCCAGACACACCGTGTGTGTCCACGCCTTAGTATTCATGCTGAGGTGAAAAAGTTGTGTCATCTTCATGGGGTAAGTGTATTTGATTTAGTGGTTTCTGACTAACACATATACATAACTGGTAGATTCATTATCACCGGTATCTTGCGGATCAGTTGCGGGTTGCCTTCGATGTCTATATCGAAGTCCAGCATCGTGTCGATACTCATGTCGACTCTGCACTGGGACAAGATTCACCTAACTGGCATATGCTCAACGCATGTCCTGCTTGCCACTACAAATTTGAGGATGAGCCCCCATACCCTTTTTCTTTTTCTTTCCAGCTCTCGATGGACAGAAACAATTCTGCCAAACTTGTAGACCCAGTTCTCCGCCACAGCAATGAGCACCCTGATCCCCGTGACCAGTGCTGTTATTTTTGGATGTCAGAGGAATATGTTGATAGGTTCAAGCATGAGGTTTGCAATGCACGACAGCAGGCATCGTTGCCTACTGAGGTGCCAGATTCAGGGCAGGCTACCAAAGACTAATGACACATGGGTAGATGAACCTGACTCAGATGAATTCTAGCTCATCGGAGCCAGTCTCTGTGTGTCTAGATTCTTACCATATGTGATATGGTGAGAAGTGGAGAACTGTAAGTTTTTTTTTTCCCGGTTACATGACCTGATTATGTTGAACCAGAATGAAATACCCGCTTGCGACAATTCACCGGCTTATGGAGGTCTACCAATGACCTTTCATCTATGGCTATGATATCAAGTGCATGTTTGAAAAATAATCTCTCGAAGCTCTCTCTCCTCCACTGTCCATCAACTTGGTGTTGACGGTGTGGTCAATGGGTTCCATGGGCATGTGCACAACCGTCTATGCCAGGTCCAACACCATTGTAAGTACAAGCTGGCAAGGAGGACTTCGAGACCTGTGAGTGCACGTTCTCAGAATCCAATGGAGTTGCTCCAGAAATTCATAATGCAAGTGAATTCCACCGCCATCAGGTCCTGGATGAACATTTTCACTTCTCAAAGCTTGACAAATACGCTTCTCTCAGTATGTATTTTATAGTGTTTGATTAGGTTTTATTAATTCTCAACTACTACTACTAGGTACATTCATATACCACAATTACGTCCAAGCACTTGACTCTATCCGGACAAATGAAGACTTCCTCCATCAATTTCCCATGTCGCCTGATGATTTTGAGGCTGATTTATCAGATGAGCGTCTCTACCTTCAAACTGCAGCAAGTAAGTGCAAAGAGGATTCAGTCGAGATTGACTATGTAAAGGTACTACTTGAATTGGAGGATGCTGAGTATGTATTGTGTTCATGTCTTGCAGACTCGCTAACAATTTCATAGGCAGCCTCATCAGGCAGCCTGCAGAGACTTCCAGACACTCGATTTCCAAAACATCAATGATGGGTACAGTCGGAAAGAAATTGCTGGTGTAACTCGTCGGCAGACCAATACTAGCAAGAAGCTGTCGATGAAAATGGATGCGGTAGAGGCTTTCGAAAACCAAATGGGGTTGACGGAGCATTGGTCTCCCACAGACCCCAGACATGTTGCAGCACAATCACGGATCACCCACTGCAGTTTTCATAAGGCTGCTGATGATGTTGAGCAGCTTGTAGTGATGCAGCTGTTAGAATTGACCAAGCTGCAAATGAGTGGGCTTGGTATGTGTTTTGCTTATTTGACAGCTGGATACTTAAGATTCAGAGCAGGGTATAAACTGCAAACTCAGATATCCAAGGCTTTGAAGACTTGTGCAAATGCAATCCGTAATGCCATTGAACGGTACAACAAATTTGCTGCACAACTAGATCCCCTGCACCCTGAGCTTACTTGGGAGAAGATTGCTGAATATTCTTTCGCAGGCAAATTTGATCTCCTACGCAAACCGACGAGCAAATTCATGCGAAGCGTTGGGCAAGTCCTGCCAATCGTCAAGCTGCCATACAATATTTTGATGTTCAGCGCTCAAAGGAAGAGCTCACAAGATGTAACATTGAGATTGTCCGGTTGCTAACAAAGATGAGAGATGATGAAGAAGACTATGCAATGTCAATTTCAATGTTGCAGTCCACTGACCCTCCGCTTGCTGCAGAACTAGACCGTCATTGGACTTATCTCTGCAACGTCAACGCAGGGCACCATAGCCGTATTCAACAAATCCAGCAACTTGCTGGTTATACGGGGAGCTTCAGTCCAGGTTCTCGAGTCGGCTGCCCAGTCCAGCCTTCCAATAGTGCTGCCCATGGCTCAATGCATCAGGAGATACAGGATGATGGGAATGATGAGCCTGAGGAAATCACTGATATGCAGAGTGCACTGGAGGTTGTCTTGGGATGCCCTGATGAGATATGAAGCATAATTGTAATGACACATTTACACTTTAGCATGTCTTATGTAGTAGAACAATCATGAGGTAGGAAGTCAAGATGTTGCTGCTTGTAACTGACCCTAGTGCAAATAATCTAGCACTTTTCATTTGGGGACAGCGAACCTGTCAATCGAGCTACTTTCAGGACCTGTGTGTAGTGCAAATAATCTAGCACTTTCATTTGGGGACAGCGAACTTGTCAATCAAGCTACTTTCAGGACCTGCGTCTAGTGCAAATAATCTAGCACTTTTCATTTGGGGACAGCGAACTTGTCAATCAAGCTACTTTCAGAACCTGCATGCAGATTATTTGGATCATGGACTCATGCCGCATTTGCTATTGGCAGAATGAGATCCTGAGTCATTGCATTCAGAGTTTTGCATTTAGTAGATCATTGAGAATGCTCAAAACTTGCACATTGAACATTGAATAGTATTGATAATTTAAGCATACATAATCTACCGCGCACAAGCCTCATTGACTTATGTGTAAGCAACACTGAACAAGAATCATTTGAACCACTACCACAAACTGCTGCTTCACAATGTCTTCATCTTGGTCTAATAGTAATGGCTTTGATGTTTCACCAACTTTTGATGGGATCAGTACTCTTCTAGAGCGAATTTCAAAGCCTCCAGAACTTACTTCGTCTGATCGCTGGATTTCTGCTCTGCTTGCAATGTCTGCTTACAATATGCATCGTGATGGAAATCATCTTGACACCGACAGGGGGTTTCACCCATTAACGTCACTATTGAACTGGTGTTTTGAGGGGATGAATACTGAGGACAAGAAAAGAGTGCATGAAGATAGGAAATTCCATCTCACTCGAATCCGTCGCACAATCTATGATCTTGTATGTTTCTTTCATTCATTCTGGCATTTTCTCACCTCAAGTCCAACAGTGCACACTTCTGATTGACTGTCAGGTGGTTCTACCATTGTCCTACACCATCCTGGTGCAACCGCACCAAACTGACCTCAGTATGGAGAACATATCAGCAAACGTGTATCTCAATCCCAAAGTCCTTTATGACACCTCCCAGAACTGCATGTTGTTGCGGCAGAGCTGTCCAAAATTTCATCGAACGGTGGGCTATCGTAATCGCACAGAAATTCAAGGAGCAGCACATTGCACATCAATGGAA
>NW_024541178.1:0-5525 GCF_016647625.1 Suillus subalutaceus
GAGGAACATGAGAGATTGTAACGTGAAGTTGTTGTATGGATTGGAATAACCAAGGAAAAAGTGTTCCAAGATGATGGCTAATGAGACTGTTGATGGTTTCATTGGTAGTGCATATTTCGAAGCCTAATGAAAATCAAGTACTTGAGAGAAGCACAAATTGAGTAACAAGGCACTCACCATCTGGGTCACTTTCTCCAGATATCATCAAAATGATGGGACCACCTTCAATGTATATCATTCACATCAAGCGCACTTCCATACTCTCAACCTACCAGGCTCATAGAACTCCCAGTTCATCCAGTACCGCTGCTGGAAGGTTCCGAGCCCTGCATCATTGTGGTCTATGAGCTGTTCAAAATGTTAGACGGTCATAATGGGTAGGAGCGCTGTGCCATTCAATGAAGTGAGAGAACATCCAGGCACTGATAGCTTTGGGAGAGAATGCATGCCACGAAGCATGGCATTAGGGATAGCTGCTCGGGCGACACCTGTAGTAAGTAGGAGCGACGTAAGGGCCTACATGATACCGAACCTCAATCGCAAGGATGCAACCAAGCACAGGTCCTGGCCATGAGCATTGTTCATCCGATATCATCCAATCAAGTACCCGATCAAAGGTGTTGAGGCATGTTATGATGGCCATGTAGGTATAGTACGACTAGCCGAGGAGTCTACCTTTGAGGTGATTTGTTGATGTATGAGTGGGTGATAACAGATGTTGAGAATATGAGACAAAGCACAGGAATGGTACAAATACAAACAAACAAACAAACTCAGGAGGAAGTGTGTGACATCATCAAGGGACTCTGATGTTCACAATTATGAAGCTACTAGCAAGTGAAAGATCAATACTGGACAGAGTGAATTTAAAACGATGGTAGGTCAACATCAATGTCATCGTCCCCACCCCCTTCGTCTGAGTTTTCATCTTCCGTTTCATCATCACTAATCTCTTCGTCGCTCTCTTCTTCTTCTGCATTGCTGCATCCTGTATCACGCTCTTCGTCACTGTCGCCTTCGTGGTCCATATCTGTCTCGTTGCTGTTGCTTATGGCAGTTGCGCCCGGAGACTTGAACCCGAGACAATTTTTGGTTATGTTTCACAGCATGGCCGGATAACCAACACCGAGGTGAGTGTACCGCATAAATATATCCTGATCGACAAATCTGACTCGGAGGTTGAGAATTAATATATCATAAGAATAGACATTTGCACTCACGTGTTAACGCAATATACCTCCCAATCATCTAACTCCCCTTCAGGACGCACGAACGATTTTCCATAGTGAAGGGAACTAACACCGTGACCTGAAACGAAGGCCGGAATTAAATGCACTCCTCGAATCACCTGTCCCGGATCGAGAAACCCGAAAGCATCCGCATCTGACTCATCTACAAAGGCGACCTTGGGAAGATGTGCGTGTTTCGTGCCGGATTTATGGTTCCGCAAGGGGGCCAGCCATCTAACCCATAAAACCTCTAGGTGTTGCTTCACAGGTTGCCCCCTGTCGTTGAGCCATGTTTCAATATGATAGATACCTAAAACACAAGCATACCAATACGGGTGAGTTGGCGTTGTCTCGCCTGAGAGTACCATCACGTCAGCATGTGTTCTAGGGTTGATGGTATCATAGTCGTTGTAGAGACTCGATCCTGAGTAGCCTCACAATGGCATATATTGCAACATAGGTCGAGTCTACAATACTATGCATGCAACGCGACACTAGCGCGATAAACGCGACGTTCGCACGACGCGCGTGACATAGGCGACACTTCCGCGACATAGGCAACACTTGCGCGACTTGCGCGCGCTTTAGGCGAATTTTCCCGCGCCTAAGCGCCATAGGGCGCCTGACTTCCCACTGTGTTTTCCCATGTCCAACCAAGTTCCCAGGTATGCATTTCTCCATTTATCATTTATTTCAACATTGTACCATGTTTATTTTCACTTGGTACACATTTTTCATTACACATTGTTTTACTTTACACAACACACATTACCACGGACCACCATCATCATAGACAGTCACCATCTCCAAGTTTTTATTATGTTTTGAATAAATCATCGCAAGCCCTAGTAGCAGTTAGCTCTAGTGGCCATATCCGCATCAGTTGTCTTATCAGCATCTCAGTACACGTCTTAACATCTCACTATCGCTCGCATACCGCTTTCACCCAGTTCCGCTTTTCGACGCGCGACTATCCCGCGCTTCGCGCGCCTATAGCGCCTTTGTTCCCACGCTTTCGCCTTATCACGCGCTTTGCGCATTCCCCCTAGAGTTGACCAGTGGATATTTGCTTTCTCCGCTTCCCCTAAGGGACGAACATATCGCACTCATATTTTCCTCCCTTCAACAATTATATCAGCTGCACCCTCAGCTGAGTTGAAGATCCTTCATCGTGCCTCATATCGTACGTGGTGTAGTGAACTTGCATGGTGTGAATGGAGTAGATCGTGTCGTTAGGAATGATGACTGAGTTATGTTCTTCGTCGGTGAAGGTATGATCACAATAGCTGACGTCTAGCTTGCGCAGCCTATAAAGGATGTGATCCTTTAGTTTCAGTATGAATTTCTGATAACCACTGAGTAAACATGTGTATAAAATGACACTCGACTTCTACCTTGAGAGCTGGGTCGTCATCATGTTCCTGAAGGAACATGAATAGAGCAACTGGATTGTTCCGATTGCATGCGATATGGTAACGCTTTCCGGGATCAACTTGAATCAGTGATTGATTGATGGGGGGAGCAATACATGCCGCGGCCTCTGCCACCCGTCGAAGTACACGACACCTGCGTTTGTGTTTAGCTAATTGCGATGGAGTATCTAGTTTGTTAGTCAGCGGATAGAACACCTTCAGTGCTCGGTGTGCAAGCTCCCCTGTATGAGAATTTCAGGTACATAATAGAAGGAATGTCGTTGATACACACAATTTGAGTAGTAAATGAGTCAGTGGTCCCGAAAAAACCTTATCGTCCTCACATAATCTCCCATCGCATGAAACTTATAAGTATTCAGATTGAACTTCTTTACCTTGGGCCCCGTGGATTCTGGGGAGACATTGTGGGTTTCAGGACACTGATCAACCTTCTTTGACGAGCCGCTCTCTCTTTTGGTAACTCCAGAGTGTTGAAGGCAGCACATGTGTCGGTCCAAAACTTTCACAACTGCTGGGAGAGGTTTTTGAATGATTCTTCCAGAAAAACCAAGGTAGAATCTGAATGCAACCTGAGTTTAGCAAGTGCATGCCATTCTGAAAACCGATATAGCAGAGACTGTACGGTTGCATCATGGTTGGGAGGGAAAAGCCCTTCAAAAAATTGGAATAGCACACTGGAGGGAATGTCAGTGAGCCTATGCATAAACTTAAACAATGAAAACTAACCTGTAGGATATCTTCGAAGTCACGGGCTGCCAATTTCTTCATCTCGGAAGTATTGTTCGCAAATTTGTGAATCACGCCGCTACCAAATGTCGGGACTTGGCGAAATCTGACACGAGATCGAGAAATTGAAAACTCATTAGTGCAATGATAATCTATTTGAACCCCACATACCTCTCGTCAAGGGTCGCGACAAGCTGAATGCCCCCAGGGAGGGCATAAAGGAGCCTCAGTAGGTGTGTAAAGAGCGCCTTCCAAGTACCTAGTTCGCACTCATGCATCAGGTCGACGACAAGCATCCGAAATGGATCGAGGCCCAGAGGTCCCAGCTTCTCAACGAATTGATTCTGCAATGACGAGTTTGAGCAGATCACATCTAATAAGGTTGGACTTACCAGAACAGGAACCCACGAGCCTTCTCCGAGAGTATTGTCGACCTTTGCACCATCGACAGTATTTCCAAATCCATAGATGAACTCGTGAGCCTTGGCAACCTTAGTTGTAACATAAACTCGAAGGTTACTTACGCGGCATTTCATGTCCTTTGCGAGTCCGAGGTAACCAAACAAGCCTTTCGGTGTGAGACAGTGAGGGCATGGGCATGAGCCCATGTCTTTGATGGTCGCAATTAGAGCCCTAGAAATGTGTGATCCATCCGACATTTTTGACAATCACAATGGAAAATGCACTTCTCCGGGTAGTCAGCTGAATATGTGAAGATTCAAGGATATACTCTCTGCATGACTCCATCGGCACATTTCACAACAAATCCGTATTGATACACATAAAGAAATTCTGTGTCCAACAAGATTTCCCAGCACGCATGAAATAATTCCCTTCGGCAGTGTGTCTGAAGGGAGGCCAAGCCGGTTTTTTGAAATTCTAGGCAGGCTAGTTAGAATATCTTTAATATTATCAGGAAGCTGACGAAGATAGTTGATGTTAGCGGTGTTTGTTGAATATACAATCAGGTGGGCTCATGGAAGGTAAAAATCCTACAAGGTGACATGACCCTGATGTAGGCGACGAATGTAAGTATTTCGTGAGATTCCCGAAGTATGCATAAAGCGGCCAAGCCTTGGCAGTTCTGAAGTTCGCCAGGGTGAGTAGCATCGGAAAACAACATCAAACCTGCGATTACATGTTCCAATGAACACCCGGACTTCTTTGGCAGTTTTTGGAGATTGTCTTGAGCTTCCAGCCAAGCATCCAAGGTATAAAGCTCGTCGTATATTCGCTCTTGATGATCATCTAGAGGATCCTTCCAAAGACGTTTAAAGGGCAAAAGATGAAATGCCCATGCTTGAGCATCTGTGAATGCGGCACGTATAACTTCTACCAGAGGGCAATAATGGAACCCAGGAATACTGTAAGGCCTAGAGAGATCCTCCTTTGACTTCGTTGGAATGTTGATCGTGATGCTAGTCTCAATCCAGTCATCTGGAAAGGTGATTTTCTTCCCACTTTCATCCTTATCCAACTCTCGCAAACTCTGTCTCACTGAAAACCATTGAATGTGTTTGCGGTCAAAATCTTCTGCGAGCATTACATCTTTCACAAGGGCTGCGACTTTAGTTTCCGATATCCGACTAGTGCCAGAATTCATCCAGGACATGAGGCGATAAATTGTTATATTAGGAAAGGGGTATGGTGGAGCAAAGACCCTTGGCAGAGAATCAGTTTCTTGAGGGGCAGTTGGACATGTTCTTCCAAGCAATGAGGATGGAACAAATCCATCTGGCTCGAAGGAGGGATGATGAGGGTATAGTCGACTGAGGCCAAACGAGTTGAAAGGGGTTTGAAGTGTGTCTCTGAGCGTTAGAAGAACGTGTCGGAATCTAGATTGGGCAGGGAAGGTGGCCAGATTTTGAGTTGACAGACTCTGACCTGACTCAGAGTAATTGATATCTTCCTCTGAGTGCGCAATGTCGTCGAAAGACCTTGGAATTCGTCTCATAGGGCGTGCCGGGTTCCTCTGAATGAGTCGAGAGATCAGAAATGGAATGCAAATGACTGCTATTCAAAAGAGACGGACCAAAGCCAGATCTATCTTCCATTTCAACATCAACATCATTTTGTGGAATTTCTTGGTCGAGGGAGTGTTGCAAGTCGGCAAGATTGGAAGTATTGAGGACACGGG
>NW_024540342.1:0-199610 GCF_016647625.1 Suillus subalutaceus
TTGAAAGAGCCTGACTCACAGGACGGCTTCACGACTATGGATGCAAGAGTGCAAGAAGCACTTTCAAGCAGATGTACGCAGCTGTCCAGTCACAATGAAAGGCGCCGGCTGTAAGTGGAACTACAGAAATGTTCATTCTAGTATCAAACAAGTCGCATGGTACGCACCTCTTCGTAGCTAAGGTGCGTCCTGAAGGCCTGATATCTCGGTTTCGTTTCACAGGTTAAGTGCTGTGTAGCCAGTGCTAGCCACGTGCGCCTGGCGTCTGTATAAACTTACCTGTTTCATAAGAGAACTCACACTGAGCTTGCTCTTCAACAAGTCGATCTGAATCCTCCACAGTACTGGACCTCGCACCTGTAAGCTCTCAATCTTCTGACCCTGTTATTGCTATGCCTAATCCTCGCTTGCAGCGAGCCTGTTCTCTCGAACAGACATTCATGTGTGAGTGGGGGTATCCAGATAGATTACGCTTTCCCACTCGATCCGTGGTCACGATCTCTCTTCCCACTTGCGGGGAGTCCACGGTATTTGTTGGCCCAACTGAGTCACGCGTCAAGTGCCGATGGAAGCACTGCGAACGGGAGCTGAGGAGATGGCACTGCTGAGACTTGTGCAAGAGGTACACCTTCCAACAGTGCACGCCTGCGAGAATGCGTTCTTGCGAAGAAAAGACACAAGGAAACGTGTTCGGGTCAGCAGATGGCCGGGCTTGGCCTGGGGAAATATTTCAAATAAGTAATTTACAAGGTACGTGAGGGCGCTAACGCCCACAGCATTTCAGCCACCCTTGGCAGCACTATGCTCGTGTTCCCGCGGTCTGTTAGACCCGCTTTCTATGTGATGGGAAAGCAGTCTGTGAGACCACCCTCTCCAGAGGGTCTCCCACTCTATTCCGCCAGAGGTTTCAGAGTATCCTCCAGGACCTCGCAATGAAGACCTCCATACTGGTTGGAGGGCTGTCTTACATTGCAATGGAGGGTCATGTGTGAAGTTCGGGAGGTTCGGGAGGCCTCTAGCTTTCGTCGAGGGTCTCTGACAGTCTCTGACATTCCTTATGTTATTTGATCCTTTGGTGCCTACTATGTTATTTTTATTCAAGTCATATGTTATTTCAATTATCTCGTACTTTCTTCATGTTTTAATCTACTTGTTGTGATGTTCTGATTAACGGAAACATCAGATCCGGGCAAGCATATTAATGATCTCGGAGGCAACAGCAGGCTTGGAGGAGCCGCTATACTGATATTGACAAAAACGAGTTACAAAGATATCAATGTAGGTGGGGTAGGGTATAACACGCGGGTACGAGACAGGGCCAATGAGACTAAACAGACGACGAATGCAGGCACGAGCGACACATGATGCGAAAAGAGCAGATCAACTAAAAACGTCCAAAAACACTTGAGCAGCGAATGTAGGCATGAGCGGCACATGAGGTGAAAAGAGAAAATCAACGACAAACTCACAAAACGCTTGAGGAGCAAGGAGGACATTAAGTAGCGGGAGGAGGCCTTGGGGGATTGGGCAGATCGCGACGGAATGCTCGTGGTATAGCATCATAGTCCAAATGAGCACCTTCATCCCATCTCGAATCCTGAAATCTCCTACCGGGGCCTTGAGGGTATCCTTCCTCGCGGTAACTCCCTCCACCAACTCGACGACTATGATAGGGAGATAGTGATTGCCCACGCTCATCGAGGTCATTGTGCCGGGACCTGTATCCACCTTCATGAGTATAGCCTAAGTCACCCCCAGGACCGTACCGGGTCGGGTAGGCACGTTCGCGCTCACTAGGACCATAGTTACCATGAAAATCGGACACAGGTGAGCTGTCTCGAGTATTCAAGTCACTTTCCATACGAATATCGCCAGATCCATAAGGATCTTGAGGTGGACCATAGCGGGGATTGCGATGGTAGAATGCGTCACGGGGGTGAAGAGTGCCACGGTCGAGGCCACGCGCAGGTTCATGGGAGTACCCCTCGGGTGTAAGGATAACGAGGATCAACATCCAAGGATTGCGAAGGCCATCACGAGGGTCACGTACGGCCTCATGATGGTTGCGTGTAGGGTCGCGAACAGCACTTCGAGCATCTTCATGAGGTTCACGACCATCTCGAGGGTGACGGGGAGGCTCACGACCATCTCGAGGGTCACGGAGAGGCTCATGATCATCTCGAGGGTCACGGACAAGGTCGCGTGGAGGGTCGTGATCATCTCGAGGGTCACGGACAAGGTCGCGTGGAGCGCGTGGAGGGTCATGATCATCTCGAGGGTCACGGACAAGGTCGCGTGGAGGGTCATGGAGAGCGTTGCGCAGTGGGCTGTCACGAGGGGCATCATGGGGAGGTTATCATGTGGACGCTCGTCCTGAGTCTTGTGAGGAGTGAGGGGACGAGGGTGGTTGGAGTCACGAAGAGGCTGCTGGTCGGGAATATTGGGGGCCGCTGCATTCAATGGGCGGTTTGGGGGTAGTTCTTCCTTATCTCCTACTACTTCATCCTTCGTCTGTGCAGACTTCTCCTCCAAAGGATCAGACTGGATGTTAGCTGAACCAGTGGCTTCGGGGATGACGCCCGTTGTGGTTGCAGAATTAGCCTTCACGCTGTTGTCGACGTCAGACTCAGAGTCCGAGTTCCCGTACACCATACGCAGGCCACGATTCATCACCACCCGAGAGCCCTTGGTGACTGGGCGTGGTTTAACATGTCTAGAGCATGTAAATTAAATCACTTGAATCAATGAAGTTAAGAATGAAATGTACCCTTTTTAGACTCATCAGAAGGTCCGTCTCGAAGGCGCATTGCTTTACCAGCATTAACTATCAAGCTTTCAGCAAACAGTTAAGGCGGATGCACATGGTACTCACTATGTTCTGGTGATGGAGGTCCATCGGTCGACGATCCCACTGTTAATGGGGATAGTGGACCGCCTTTCGCAGGGAAAGTAGTTGAGGTTGGCAAGGGAGGCGGGAGGTGCCTTGGATTGCACATTATTCTTACCTCGCCCAACTTTCTTCCCCACTTTTGAAGCGTTAGTCTTTTCAATCGACGGGGCAATCTTCTTTGACGCACGCGATGTATTCGCGGACTTGAGCTTCCTCTTCTTTCCACGTCCTGCTTCTTCATACTCAGAGTCGGGCTCTCCCACAGGATTCTCTTCGGTAGACGTAACTTCGATAACCTCACTCGGAGTTCCAGATGGCATGGGAACGGCTTTGGAAGGACGCGGCAGTGGTAAAGGAAGTCGAACAACCTTGAAAGGGCGTGAGGGTGGAGGTACAACTTCGACTCGCATTTTGTAGTTAGGCTTTCGCACGTTCACTTGAGGTAGGGGCTCGAGCGCAGAAGTTCCAACTGCATCATTGACACTTACACCCTCCAATGATTCATCATCAGAGGGTTCATCTTCGGAGGGTGGTATAGGGTGCTTGGGTGCTTTAACACCCTTCTTGACCTTCGTAGTTGCTGTGCTGGGCTTGAGGCGACGAAGACCATTGTGATCAGTATGGCCGTCAAGGAACAACCGTCGCGCGCCATGATGGGGCCATTCAGAAGGAGGTGCCTCGCCCTCGATTATGGGCTTCTCTGAAGCTATTGCAGCCGCTATATATCGTGTAAGTATGACATTGTTACCCATAATATGATACGTACCTCGATCGTCGTCGGGAAATTTGATGATGCGCATAGTGCCTGCCTTCAACGAATCGACAAGCGCAGCGATCTCCTTATACATCAGCGCCCCAATGCCTTTGTTTAATGCATGTTTACTGTGAGCTTCACCGGGAAATAGGCACTTGTGTGCAGGATATCCTTGGATGCTGAGATTGGCTTCCACGAGTGCGGCTGGCATGAGCTTCCAAGGGAAAATCTTTCCGCCGTGTATTTTGCAGCCAAATTTTGGCTGGTGCGATGCAGGATATATCAGTCTAAATGAAGATGAGTGGCAATGGTCGCACATACCAGCTTGCCTGGTGATTTTCCTGCTTCACGAATTTCAAGTTATCCTCCCGTCCTCCCTCCACAACATCAGAAGCCTGGTCTATGTCGTGGGTAACGGTCGGTGTCTGTTTTTGATGGCTATCGTCCCCGGTTTCTGGAAAGGCATCATCAACTGCAGATAGCGATGTGGTGTTACTGGTTAGGGCTATGTAAGCATCATGTAGCATGAACATAAATGTACTTACTACACGTGGGCCTTAAATGACCGATGATCATGTCATCGCTGGCACGGCATCGCATTTCCCAGAACTACGAGTTACTGAGTACATGTTGACGTTGAAGGTGAAAATGAGCTTACCCCACCAGCACCAGGTGTGTTTGTAAGAATGAACCAAGCGAACCGTCTTCATTAACCACTTTACCACATAATACAACGGCTGCTTCAAATCCAAATCTAGCGGAGCCGGACTCGAGCTATAACATATGTTAGACAATGTTGTCACTTCGGCAGAGATTACGCACGATGCTCGTCACACTCCGATAGTGTTTTGGAATGCTTGTCCGCGCGGGCAATAGTTTGGGGAGACGAGCTCAGGAGAGCTACTTCCTCATGCTTCGATAGGATGTCTTGATAGGTGTCGGGAAAGGTGTCCTTGAATTTCTCGTAGCATTTTCTTCGCAATGTTGCACCTATGAAGAATATAAGCATGCAGCATCATGCCGTAGTTTCTATGAACTTACTAGGTGTCCCACTGCCTTCTGATTTCTCTTTTTCACAGCGGCCGAGCTCCTCCTGCAAGTGGTCCTTGAAGTAATTGGCGTACAGATTCCAGTAATTAGTGCCGTTCACACTGCGTCCTCGAGACTTCAGGTATAAATTGATTAGTTGAGTCATGGGGAGGGCGGTGGACGCTGCAAGCTCAAGAAAGTGACGCTCAATGCCCACAAACCCAGTGTCGAGTGCTGCGTTCATATCTGCTGACCTGCGGCCAGTTACCGCTTGATCCTCCTGGTGCATTCTCGGCTCACTCTCTTCAGGGAACCGAACGCGGTAGGTGGTGGCCGGAGGAATAGTGACCTAGGTCCAACTTTGGACTAGGATCTCTTGTCGAGGCAAGGAGTGCATTATCAGTGGAAGCAGAGGCACCAGGAGTCTTACCGCCACCATCCTTGAGTGGTGTTGGCGGGATGATGTTTGTGGCTGGAATAGGATGGGCATGATCTTGAGGCGGTACATATGGTGCAGGATGCAGGGTGAATGGTGAGTTCTGCATCAATCCCGAAGACGGGTTGGCCTGCTGGATCCAGCGAACATCCGCGAGACATGAGAGGCTGACCAGATGAACTGGCGGGAAAATGAAAAGCGTGTGTGAAGGCAGAGGTGCAAGGTTGGGTTGTGTTCTGCGCATTGGTAGTTTTACAGTCTTGCACGTTGGTCACAGACGGTGCAGGCCACAGCGACTTGTCGCCCGCTCCAGCCATGCCTAGAGCTTGATCTCCGAGTAATCCAGCCGTGAAAGTATCAGGCTGCATCATTCCGAAATCACCAGATGGGTTTTGCTGCATCCAAGGAGACTGCTGGTCCATAGGGCCGTAAAACAAATCCTGCAGTTGTGCAGGACCTTGTAGTGGAGGAAAGGGTGAGTTGTGCCGACTGTAAGCCACGTTCAGCGTAAGCGATGACGTATCGCTTGTTGAAGTTGAAGCACCGTCCTGCACCACGTGGTGGAATGGACCAATGGAAAGCTGAACGTCGTTAGAGGTATTTTGATAGGCCTGGCGTCGGGCAGAGGCGTCCTTGACAATACCGACGTCCCGCACTGTGGCCTTGAGTCTGGTCCTCAGCGTGAGGGAGTCAACTCGGCAGGCGGTGCTTCATATCGACGACCTCCGCCAAACTGTTCCTCAACATAGTCGAAGGATGCAGGGGATGAGCCCATGTAGCTTGGACCAGGAGATGGCTGTTGGTCGACACCAGAAGGCATTTCTGGCTTTGTTGCGTCATGTCTGCAGTTAAGATGTCAATGACAGAGCAATATTTGGTACGTGGGCATGCGTACCTATATACAACAGGCGATGGCGAGAATATATCGGAGTGAGAAGTTTGTGAAACCTGATCTCCAGCGCATCGTAAGTATAGACATCATACTGACACAAGAGGGTGTCGCTTACCAGATCGGGGGTATGTTCAACGAGGGGTAACGTCGAGGTGGTCTGTCTGTTGAGCGGATCGCGTAAAATACTAAAATTGAGGGCAGCATGCGCATAGGCATCATTCCAAGTAGTAACACGAAAGAATGTTGCTTACCAGAACAGAGGGACGTTCAACGAGGGTAACGTTGAGGAGATCTGTTTTTTGGGCGAATTGTACAAGATGCTAAATAAAATTGAGGGGAATACTGGAGGCGAAAGAAAACGTACCCCAAGGGCTCATACTTAAGACGCATAACCACAGCGTTGCTTGGTGGAAGGACCATCGGTTCATTAAGACTAAAAGAGATAGATGAGCATTGATAGAGAGGCTACATATGAGATACGAATTGATTTTACAAAGGCTCTGTGGAGGGTCAGAGAGCTACACTCACAATATCGTGCCTCTTGCGGCGAGGCTCCAAGGAGGGTTCCGTACAAATCACTAATGGTGTTAACGAGACTCAATCAGATTGAAAATAAAACTAGTACTGAGTTTGAAACGTACTAATGGAGTCACAGACTCACAGCCACCCAACGTACTGCCAACTGATGCGGAAACAATGGTAAGATGTAGGTGAGAGTGCGGTGGTTGAACGAAACTTACTTACAAATAGCCGTCATCCCACCAACGCAATCAGACGAGCAAATTTTCCTTTTTGGTCAGACCGCGTGAAAAATTTGGCCAGCGGCGAGCGCCCAGCGCCCTCACTTAATTACTCCCGCAAACAGCCTCATGCATGCTGCATCTGTGATTAATCATCGAAGGCCATGCATGATCTTATCTGCGATAGTTGCGTACCACGACCTCTCGCTTCGTGAGCATCGAGTCTTTGCGGATGCCCTCAAGAACAACCTGCTCACCATCAAGACCATCACCAAACAAGGTGCCCTCGCAAATCTTGTGGCCTCCCGCAGCCGTGTCATCATCGAGGAAGCACCTGCACCTCATTCCGACCACACCCATGGGTGGCGCTGGTATGCGAATGGTCGATGTGATTGGCTGGGTCTTCCTCGCCTCAAGTCAACACAGCTCTAATCTCCTGAGCAGCCACCTTCTGCACAATGTCCAGCTCCGGGGCCATTGTCTTGTGGACGAAATCCTGCATCATCTCTTGCATGGTGCCGGCCTGCTCGTGGGCCGCTATCTGGTGCACACCTCTGTAGTGGCTCACGCAATGCGTCACTGGCAGAAACTCACGATTTTCGTTGAGGTCCCACTCCCCCCACCCTCAGGAGGTCGAGTTTCAATCCAGGACGAGACCTGTCACTGGTAGGTAGCATCCAGGAGCTCATTCCGAGATAACCTGCATTGGGCAGGTTCGCAGAGTTCTGATGGGACTGCTTGTGGGGAAGATGAAGCCGAGGCAGAGGTGGATGAGCTTCTGGCGTCCCTTTGAAGTAAAGTGGGGCTGAGAGATGTCACACTTGGGGTTATGTAGTGCTAGAATCTTCTTTTTGCCATTGCTCACTTGTTTGGATTTTGATACGTACATTGTGAGCGGTGTCGTTTAAGACATGGAGGTATAAAAGAAGATTGAACGTTTGAACCGTGCTAAGATCCTTCATAAACATGAGGACAATTGTGAGCCAATGAGATTGAAGATACCAATAGTGCTGAACTTGAAAGACATATGTACAGGCATTGACCACTTATCACGCTGTCTGGACTAGCCTCGTCGACGCTAGCAACACGCCCCATCATGCTCATACCAAGATTTTGACAAGAACTTCATTGTGGATGGCCATATCACATTTCAACAGGTAACTAGGTGGTACAGCAGCGAGATGTTCATATCAACTTTGTTGACTTTGACTATTTGTCCAATCACTAACCTCACCATGGGCCGCCGAGCTAAGTACCTCACATTGGAAGAAAAACTAGCAGCTGCCGTCAACATACGGAATCATATTTACAGTCAAAACGGTAGGTATCATTCAGTGACTTGTTATTGCAACGTGTTGATATGTTTGGCAGAGGCAAGATCATTCGACAGGCTCAGAATGCTCGTGCCTACGCCAAACGTCATGGTCGACGCGGACCTCATACAACTCCTAGGGCCCTGCACAACCCTCTACCCGTCTTCAATCTCACAGTTTGCCAATCCTCCTCTTCCCAATCATTTCTCTTTCACCAATCGCTCCATGGTTCTGACTTGATCGATGTTTCGGATCTCTCCCAGTGGGATAAAGCCCCGCCTTACAATTCTCTGCCTCCACCCGACTCACCCGAAGAACAGCGTTTTTACACGGAATCTCTTTGACTGTGATGCACGGACATAATTTGCGTGTGGACAGGGAATCTCGCGCTCATCGTCAAGCTGTGTATGATGCAGGAGGGGGTGTCTGAAGTTTTGGAGGAGCTTCGAGACGCACAGAAGAGGTTGCTTGAAGTCTGGGGATGACCTGAATGCTCATATCGCTAACAACCTACAGGTATGTGGAAGACCACAAAGCTTATGGCTGAGTGCTACCGCCAATGGGGTCGCGCGGAGGATCTTAACTTACCAGAGGGAGGGTTGATTTGCTAGTTACTGGGCAGAAATCCATATTGGTCTTAGTCCATAATACCTGTTATTGTACTACTCTACTTCGAATCATGCCTGTAAACTGGTAATGCAAGAACCATAGTCCGCAGATAGTATCGTAGATCGTCCATGTCCCTGCTCTCGTACTCCTGTAATATGTTTGCCGCGTACAATAGCAAAAATCGTCGCCAAAACACATACACCACAGTTCGAAATCATTGTTCTGAGACTGTTGGACCTAAAACAACACGAAGTGGTCGGCAAAGTTGTGAAAAATGGAGGATGAAACTGACGTTCAAAGGTCGAGCAACCCAGCCTTCAAGGTCAATATTAACACGATATTCGTGTTGGCGCGCAATAGCAAGGAACCGAACAATTAATCTCATTATATCCTTTCATTAAGATCCGATCAGTCAAACGCAAACGCATGATTTAAATTGAACCCACTTCGACGTCCTTTTGCCAGGCTGCCTGTCACCTAGGCTATCAAAAGATGAAGTTCTTTTGTGGACAGCCGGATGACACATAGCACCCAGTGCCCAATGCCCGACGGACGATGAATAGGAAGTACCCATATATCCTTTTCCCAATAACGAACCCATGATGTATTGCGCCAAATGACATTGTCTGGCGCATTTGTAACGAATACGGGGAAGATCGTGGGTTGAGAGGATGGCGCATTGTGCACCCGATGTCCTGAGTTGAGAGTGCCAGAGAAGTATGGCACAACTGTTGATGCATACATCATTCAGGCGTGCTGTAGGAGAACTAAGGAAACCGATGTCCCTAGGGTCAAATATCTGATACGGGATTCCATCCGAGCTAGGTTGTACTCGGGAGACAATTTTGCCTGATATGAGAATGCCGCGCTCAACGCAATGGAACATTAAAATCATCTGCAAGAAGATTCTAGTATGATACATCAGTGCCATATTCCTGACAGTAAATGTCAAACCCACCTCAGGAAGTTCCCAATGAATGACGGCAGTAGCTTCGCGCATATGATCAGTTGAGTCATCATCATCATCATCATCCCACTCTAACCGTGCCTATCTGACCCTCCAGAACGTCAGCAAGCACTGTTTGTTCAGAATCAATGGGAGGAGGATGGTCAGGATCAGCAATGGAAAATTCATCCCCACCCTCGAGATCTGGCGCTGCAGGTATGCCAGCATTGATGGCAAGAAGTGTCGTGCTGCGCGAGGTTCCCGAGAGGGTGGTAGCTACCTCCAGTGCATTGTTGACTAGGCTAGTGAAGCATGCCGGAGAAGCTAAGGAATTGGACCATCGAGATTGAAGTCGGACAAAATTAGCATGCTGTTGCTGTAATGGGACAGCAAACGGTTCATCTAAGTTAGATTACACATCAGCAAAAAGTTGCTAGAAGAATAGAATCCACTCCCTTTCTGGCAACCAAAGAGCGAGTTCGAGCGCTGCCAGCTCATCACCAAAGAAACGACAAAGATTATCAGCCTCAATGCTGAGGCGGATATGTTCTTCTTCACATCGATCCCGTTTGAGGAGTGCACGTATACCGTCCCTGATGCGTGAGTCCTCCAACCATCGGGGAACTTCTCCTACCGATGGTGTAATCCATACATCTTCCATTAATTTGGGGTCGTTGCGTAGTTCCGTAAGTTTCGTTGGAAGAGGGGAAGGCAGGGGAATCCCCCAACTCGGTTCGTAAAGGGAAGCTAACCGTTCACAGTAGGAGTTTGAATTTTCGAATAGCGGTCATGAGGGCAGGTTGGCGCTTTGCTATAGCTTTGCGCGTATGCTGATGGAGCTTAGTGCCTGTAGGTAATTAACAAAGTATACCACTGTAGTTAACAATGGGGTTCGAACTCACCTAGAGCTTGTTGGGCGCCTCCAACAGCGCGGTCAAGTTTGTCCCACTCGAAGAAGCTTGCAACGGCACGTTTGCGAACATTAATTTTGAGGTCCCACGCCATTAAAAGGGTACGAACAAAATCAAGATTGACCCCTTGAAGTTCAGGGAACCGATCATGAACATTTAGAGATGAGTAAAGAGCCTCAACTTTGTCCATTAGCCGACTATGTCCCCTCTCCAGGCTCAGCAGAGCTTCGAATGTATCGTCAGAGGCTGATTCTTTTTCTAGCATTACTCTGGTAGTCTGTAGTGCTCTGTCCGATGCATCGAGATCTGCCTGGAGGGCCAACACGGTGTCCAGCTCTTTCTTGAGGCGAGATGGAGCGTCTTGGAGGACCATTTATCAATACTAATGCACTATAATAAAATGAACTCACGAGCACGTATGGATAACTGTGAATGCCGTTGGTGGGACCACTGAGACCGTAACTCGTCGATAGGGATTTCGCATCGGTCTAGTACAATCTTGTGCTGCAGACCCTTGTTCGTTGATGCCACGTCTAAGGCGACGTTTGATCCAATCACCGAGATCAGCGCGCATTTCGGACCCTATGGCTGCGGCTTGCCGATCAATCAGCCAGAGGCGACGTTGACGCTAAAGAAGGTTTCGCGTGAATAGGGTTATAACGAAATTGAGGCGGGACGCACGGAAGAGGTCCTCTCAATACCAATCAGGCGAACAAAGCGCGACCAAAGACGCTCAGTCCCTTCCCCGTCGGACAGGCCAAGCCCAACGCACATTCGTGGGTTATAAATGAGCTGACATGCCCACTCATGGCCGTAAGCATGCATTGCAGTCGTCGCAAAACGAAGTCGTGTGGTGATACTTTCAGGAAGGATATCATACTGGAGAGGTGTGAGCGAGCAATCTAAATGTTAGTGATAGCATACTTTTGCGAGGGATCGCGCCAGAACACATCCAACGTCATATAAAGCAACACTGTTGCCTGGTGCGGGAGTAATGAAAACAAGTGTTGGAGGAGGGCTACAGAGTATTTCTGTTGTTCTCCAGGAGAATCGATGTTAGCGAAAAACAACGGGATATCATGGCGACAAATTAATGCCATAATACCTGTGTCATCGAAGTTATCCATCGCGGTCTTCTGCTTCTTGCCGTCAGCAGCCTCATAAGAAGTTTCACATTGGTCCACAACCTCGTCAGGGATGAGGGAAGCATAAGTTCTTGGAGGATGCTTATGTAGGGCGTCTATCCGGCGGCCGATACCATCAACGAAGGTTTTTGGGATAAAGTATGTAGGGTCATAGAAGGTGGACAATCGCCAGCTGCGCGTCAGTGGCGGTGATGGAAATTCCCATCCGTTGCAACATGAATATCGCCTCCATCGTCTGGGGATCTACCATAAAGTATGCCCCCGAAACAAGCAGGGCATCTTTGAACCAGAAGGGGCGCGCATCGACCTGGATGTAGGGTAGGAGAATGAATTTCAGGGACGTCAGATGTTGCTTGCAAGGTCATGATGCGGTCCCGGCTTTGTTGGAGAAGGGTCTCGAGTTGTTGTTCGACTTGGACTTGCAGTATGTCAAACCACTGGACAGCATAGCCGAGACCTCTGCGAAACGGGTCCTGGATAAGTCCGCCCTTCCAAAGCATGTTAGTAGTAATTTAAATACACAATTGAAACTTACTTGTGCGTCTGTCATCTGAAATCCCCGTCGAGAATAATGAGTCTTTAATGCTGATGCGAGAGCATTAATTGCATCACATGAACGCTCAAACAATGTGCGATAGAATGAAAGTAGATCCACAGACACAGCCATCCGAGGCTGTGATGGAGCGGTTGGGAATAGACCATGGTGGACCAGAACCTGCGGGAGACTGGAGCACGCGCAACTTAGTACATCTATAGATTCAAATCCTACACAAATGTCAACGCACACCTCCGAGTCTTTGTTGCATAATGATAGGCTTACGATCGAAGAATAAACAAACCAATGTGGTCTGTTTGGGTGAGCACGATGTTGTCTCACATGCAGATATGACTGGGCGGATGATCTCTAGAGTTTTGCCCTGGGTTCATCCGAAATAGCGAAGTAAATGGTTGACGAGGGTTGGCACAAGTGCCGTCCAGGAATAATACAGTGAGTTGGTTGATTTATCTGGCAAAATCCGTTGTTTGACTGGCGTGTCAATTGCCGGGGTGTCGAGACTTGGAGGTTCTAACATTCCGACGTCCTCGGAGTGAAGTGGGTGGGCATCATCAACGTTTATGTGTTGGGCGGTATCATTGCAGTCCCCAGCATGAGCAAGGTCAGCAGAAAGTACTTGTGGGTCTGATTTTTCACCTCGCGGCTTCATAAGTTGCTGCATTTCAGCTAGAAGTCGGCGACGCTTCGCCTCCGCACCCGGTATCTTGATCAATGTTTGTGTTTTCCGTTTGTCTCGAGCTTTCCTCGGGCTCACAAAGTGGTGGCCTAGCCCTGAAGATGTGAGCTGAGATTTGCGAGTGGGATGAGGTGTGGAGGACGACATTGTGGAGATAAGAGAAGGACATACCAGTATGAAGAAGTATCAACAAGGCTCCAACGCTAAGTTTGTGGAAAGCACGTGAGGGATGCGCTGGAGGTATGGGACATATTTCTAGAGGTCTGCGAGAGGTGTCGTGAGAGGGTTTTTAGGTATTTTAGAGGCGCGAAGGGGTTCTGGGAGGGTGGAGCTAGAGGGACGCGAGGGAAGCGAGGTGGGCTAGGAGTAAGTGTTATTAATAGATGGGGGGAGGGTGGGTCTCAGAGACCACTTTCCCATAACATAGAAACCGGGTCTCTTGGACCCTTTATAGGCACCGAGAACTGATGCCTGAGGTGTGCCGTCCAGGCATATGAAGCACCTATGACAACTGCCACCCACGCATATGAAGATGGTATGACTACTGCTTCCCGCGCATATGAAGACACTATGACTACTGCTGCCCACGCATATAAGAAGATGTGAGGACCTTGCCTGCTTGGAGGGCGAAGTTACTGTTTCAATGCTTCAAGAAGAAGGCAAAGAAGCTTCTGAACGCTCTACATCAGGAAAAGCCTCCTGGGCAAAAATTGTAATAATTTGCGCTAAACGATGTTATTCTGATAATTCTATCTAATTTCAAGTTTTAGGAATAAAACGGCTAAAAGACGATAATGTACAATGGAATTATCGAGACTTATTTGAAAAATACAGTAAGTGTATCTATCTAGATACGAGTTCAACCAAAAGTGTTACAGTCATCTAGAACTGTATCACTCGACCACTCTCGCAGGACGACGGCACCGAAATTCGGTAGAAGATGGGCACTCCGCACGATCTTCGACAATGGCACAATGCTTGCCACTTTTGCGCCACCAAGCAAGGAATGCGAGACCTTGTAAAGGCCGTGGTGTCGATCGGGAGCCAACAGAAACGACGAGAACCATTCGATATAGGTACAATGTATGTCAGTAATAGCAACACAATAATGAGATCAGCAGACTCACAAACAGCAACTGGCAGGCAACGACTTCGATCGGCATGGCTCTTGCTCGAAGTGGGATCACACACTCACTTCCTGTAAATGGCGGGCAACGACTTGGATCAACATGGCCCGAGCTCGAACGAGGATTGACACACTCACAAGCTGCGAATGGCGGGCAACGGCGAGCATGCACGTTTGAACAGTGGCAAACGACTTTTGCTTGAACAACAATTGACCACGTCATTTTTCACACGGTCTCACGTGTCACGTTTAAACATCAATTTTTCTTACAAGTTCAACGACTTCGTTCTCAACCTTCCACCATCATGATGCCACACATCATCTCGCATGCCTCCAGGTGTGTCCTTTATTTTGTTCATTGTATTGTACTAATGTGTTTGCCCTGGTGCAGCCTACCCTCACAGTTAACCTTATAGCCTTGCCCCAAAATTATCCTCAGTAAGTCTTCTATTTATTTTTTTCTCGTCTTTCATTCTCTCGCTCACTGCTCTCAGTGTCTCGTCCTCCTTTCGGCGTCTAGTCAGTGTCTCGTCCTCCTCTCTGCGTCTTCTCCTCCTTTCGGCATCTTGTCCTCCTCTCCGCATCTCTCCACCCTGGGCATTGTGCCTTCACCACGCGCCTCCTCGTTTCTGTCGAGCCGCTTTGTCATGCTCATTCATGTAGTACGTGAACGCATCGACGAGCGCATTTAATTCATCATAGTTGTCGAGGATACCAGTGGAATCTGGTGTGGGAATGGCAGTAAGTTTTGCCGGTGTGGATGGTGCCGTTTTGACATGCCGGATACTGACGCTACTCGAAGGGCTTTGAAACTGAAGGGCAATGATCATCTCGCCAGTGAGCATCGAAATGCTCTGTCGCTACTCGACCTGGATGGCATGGCCGACGATTAGGTTCTGATCCATTACTGTATATTCCGCATTCATTAGTGATTGTACCTAAATTCCTCGTACCCTCGTCATCAGCTGTTTCGCGATTACTTAAACACATCTTTTAATCCAATATTAGTCTTTTGTTCTTGTAACATTGCCTGGGACGCGTGATCTGTGAACCAACATTTGTAATAACGGCTTCTGCAATTCACCACAATTATGTCTAGTATCAGCTAAATCTTGATAATTATCCAACACTGAGGAGGGGGTAAAAAAGTCCTTCTAAACTATATAATCTTCCTAATTCTCCTAAGGCTGCTAATTAGAGCTAATTCTTGGATTTTATCAAAGATTATCAAAATTTTGGCCGGGAGGTTTTTCCTGATGTAAGGAGAAGGCAAAAGAAGCTTTCGAACATTCTAAGGAGAAGGAGAAAGAAGCTTTTGAACGCACTAAGAAGAAGCAAGAAACTTTTGAACGCTCTCAGGGGAAGGAGAAAAAAGCTTTGTGCTCACAGGCGAAGGCGGAGTTAATCAAGACTATTCTTGAAATCACCTTAAATCATCGCCTGGGTATATTTCACTGCCATGTTGTGACAGCAATCCCACTGACCCGCTTGCCTTCAGGGAGACCTTAATGTTGGGCAATGCAACCCAACATCAATGATGTTCTGGTCCGGAGGGAAGCTGAGGTGTCTCGGCTGCGAATGCAAGTTGCTTGAAACGTCTGTCGTGATAGATTCAGGTTGTGGAACTGTACGAAATGGTTGTATGATCGTGCAATATGGTGCTTAGTCTGGTATGGCGTATACATATTTGGAGAATGTCGGTCACCCTAGTGGCGAGAGTTACGGCGCTTGATGTACCTCTCAAGTATCCGTGATCCTATTTCAAGCGCATCAAGGCTGGGTATGTTCTGCTCCATAGCTTGTCTCAACTTGCATAACTTTTTCTAAACCGAAATACCGAACGTTTATTGGCATTCTAACCTTACACTATGTAGACACATGGAATTGAACGTTGCTGACAACGTCAGTGACTCCAGCTGGTGGTTGATATATAAAATCTCTGAAAAGACCTGGCTGTAAGCGGACGATAGCCTTCAAACTCAATGGGTCGGACCTCGAACAGCGGACACCTTGAAAATCTCTAGCTTGCGTTCTTTAAGGGACAGCGTGCAATATGCATGTGGTCATAGCTCCGGGTTATGAAGTTTTATAAGATGGATGCATTATCTGTTATACATTCAGCGTTGGTTACTGCTCTACATGCCACCGTCAAAATCCAAAATCCATTCAAGTTCTCAACGATCGCGCGGATTGTAACCTGAGTCTAGATGCATCTTCTCGAGTGACTGACGACGTCATCGTGGAACAAAGGAAAAATTGACTTACAGGATGTCGGCATCGAGTCGATGGAGAATTTTGCAGCGCTGGATGTCGCCTATGCTATGGTCTCCAGTCAGACCTTACTGTTTCATGCGTGTCTCATAAGCATGGGGGCGTGTCGAAGTATAACGACTGAATCCCGTGTCTATGAGCTTGCTGCGACCGACGACAGTGGCGCCCATAGCTTAGTTTCAAGATTCTGGGCAGTTCAGGGCATCAACGAAATCGTCGATCCCTCAGTCATGCTGAGACAGGGAATTGAAGAGCTGTTGGTAGTGAGCGTATTGATTCGCACTCGCACCACACTGGAATTCTCGAAAGGGAAGGCGTTGATCACGACCGTCCTCATAAGCCGGACACATAATGGAGGGACAGTCAAGTCTGCCTTATACGATGAGAACGGAAGTACATGAAGGATGAAAACGGTGCATGGCTGGGAGACACACTAGTAGCTGTTGGCGCATCCAAAACAACGTTCCCAATCCTCACCACAACTTTTCCCTCTCCTGTCCCTTCGGCATACCATGCTACTACAGCTGAAGCAACAGGTAAGCACAGCATCCATATTCCCGGCCCCGGGTGATCACGCATCTGATGAGGAGGACAAGCACGGAGATGCCTGTTGTCGCGCTGATGGCGACGGGTGCTGGCTGAGCGGTACGAGCTGGATAAGTCACATGTTTTCTAGCTGCTGCGATGGAGTTGGATTTGTTCCAAGCGGAAGCGGGCCAATCGTGGTGAGACCCTTCGGGTATATGACGGGGAGGGCGGATGTTGTCGTTATTGGAGGTTGTAGATGCGGAGGAGTATGCGGGCGGAAAGAATTGTTTGTTAGAGGAGCTGGTGTACAATTGGTTTGTGTATCGAGGGGGCTGGAGAGGTAATGCGAGAGAGCTGCGCCTGGGAGAGTGAGTGGAATTGGATGGTTGGTACTGGTGACGTGGTCGCTTGCGCTGAAGTTTGGATAGGGCTGTTACGAACTTTGCGTTCAAGAGGGGGCTGGGGAGGTGATATGAGTACATGGATAGGATCGCTTGGCTGGAGTTCGATTAGGGTGACGCCTGTCCTGTAACCAAACCCTCGGCTAAGGCACAATCGTCCTGCCAGTGCGGGCTCAAAGATTTGAAGTTTCCTTGCCCAAGGTTATTTGCATCCGTTTGGTGCAACTTATTCTTATCGACGATCGCGACGAGTCCGCATCATGCATTGAGCACAACTTTATTATTAGCTCACCAAGCATCTAACGCGTCATGACTCCTGAAGAAGAGAAGCAAAGGTACGAATCGGATGTCCATAACCGTTTGTCCAGGGTATCTTATGATTCTCGCGATCAGCTAGAACGCCATCAATCCACAGCATCTGAATGGTACGCTTCTCTTGCTCTTGATGTTCTACTTGATCCATATAATAAAGATCACGCATGAGCAAGATGGTCGTTCCATTTTCATCGAGCATGCAAGGTTTGTCCGTCTCCATTATCCCTCTTCCCGACAAGCATATTTATTAACCATAAAAAAGTGATGCGCGAAAATCCACCTTGCACGATTCCTTCATATCGTTCAAGTTCAGCGTTAGCGTTCACTACTTAATCACGCTTCTTTTGCCATTGCTTCGGACATTTTGCAGTAAACAAGGCAAGGCCAATGAAATTCAAGGCGCGTGATATCTAGTTCACGTGAAGATTCCTTTGTCTATCGGGTCTGCTTAAGGGAGGCGATGTTATGTGTCAAGTCCGATGTGGTACGAGAGTCATCCGATAATCACAGACACTATTTCCCTTTACTTACCCCCGCGTTGGCTGGGCTGTCATCCTCATTGGTATACTACATACGTCGGACAATTCTATCCAATTTATGGAAATCAGGGGGATTCAGATGTATGGCTAACAGTACGCGTGGTAGGACAAGCTGGCACATTCAATGTTCTCATATGTATGGTGACCTGGTGGGAAATAATTATTCCTTCATAGGGTTGTCTGAATTGCGTCTGTTTGATGACACCTTCATTACAGATTACCGTTTTCTCCGAGTCAGGCTCGTGGGGGGTAGTACCAGTAATCGATGACATTGCTGTCTCCAGGGAGGATAAACTGATTTCTCAGGTCGTTTCAAGCAAAAGATTTTCAGGGTTACAGTATCTGAGAACGCTAGGCAAACTACATTAGCACGGACCGGTCATAACTCCAATTACATAGTACATGTACAATCCCGTAGGTAATCCAGAAGTCAGACACAAACATTATACACAAAAGAAAGAATCAAGTGCTAACTACCCCATGGTTCATCCGATGATAAATCTACAGCGGGCAAATTTCGCTGAAGATCCGACATTTCTTCTGCACTAATGTTATATGATTGTAGTAGCTCGATGATTTGATCCAATGAATCATGGCTCGCGCGTTGCCGCGGGGTCATTTGCCTGTCATACTCCTGAATCCGATTATGGACTTCTCCATTCATTGGTGACTCGTGGTAGGACTTGGCCGCAAGCTTGATGGCCTTACGAGACAGTTCTTGATTTCCCGCCACAAGAACCAGTGTCTGCAACACGAGAGTCAAGTCGATGATGTATTTCATGAAGCGCTGGAGCGCCGGGCGGCTGAGAAGAGACCTGTCATCATTCTCTCTATGAAGGATAAGTAGCAGGACGTACGTCTGCTCATACACCTCGTAAACCCAGCTCGCGATCACAACGCTTGCCGCTATCGGCACTATGATAGGGGCTGCAGGTCCAGACAGGGCAGATACAATGGTCGCGATAGTACCCACAATAGTGAGCCGAAACGAACTGCGAACATTGGATGAGATAAAATTCATCCGTCACACGAAAGACTGCCTTACAGGGTCTTGTTGGGATCAGCAGGGGGTCCAACGTCCAGTTCATTGACCATGTTCGTCATCAATGTCCTGAACTCTGGGCTGCACAAGTACTGCGTGTAAGCCACGTCAGAACATGTGACAACAACAAAGAAGAGAGCTATTATTACACCATGAGGATCTTGGAAGTTCCAAACATTGACGATGTCAGTGTGAAGCACGTGCAGACAGTCCCACATCGAACGGTTCTTGAATGGTACGCTTGATGCGAGCGCCTTCCAGTATTCTGAAAGACAGAAGTGATGGCTCGGATTACGTTCAGTAATTTTGAATACAAAATCGAGACAGACTTCTCTTGCCAACCCTGACGCTGCGTAAATCACAAGATAAGAAGAATGAAACAAGCGAGGCTCACTCTATTGATGCCTTTATTTTGAGTCCAGGATCCACTCGTTGAGCGACGGACGTCATCACCGAGGCGTCAGTCCCAACATGGTTACGGACGAGTTCTTCAGTCTTTTGGATCAAACGGGCTAGCGTCTCCTCGTGGTTTCCATTTGCTGCGCTCAAAGTTTTATTGAGAACGCAAATGACAATCACAGCAGTGACACTCACTAGAGACTGTAACATGCGGGATAGCCGATTTTGCGAACTTCTCTAGGGGTGTGACACAGACTTCCTGTAGCTTGTCTTCTGCGTTTTTCTTGATGATGTCCTGGATGGCCGCCTGGCTCAAACTCTTGATAGAGGACTTGTCCAGGGTTCGCTCCACGCGGTCGAGGAGGGTGTCGTATTTAGTGAAGACGGTAACAATGGGAACTTTGACTTCCGTTAGCTATGACCTGTGCATAGCAGTAGCAGTCCATTAACGTACTGTCTCCTAGCTCTCCTTCTCGCTTCGATGTGAGAAATTGCTCCACGCCAGTCTCTAGCAAACGCCCGCCTGCACGGGGTATCTCAAAGCAAAGCCTTGTACGTCATCAGTCTGCCATACAAACGCATCAAGACGGAGGTCCCACCAAACAGCGTGCAGCTGATCTTTCAAATCAGGCTTTGCTCTCCGACGGTTAATGAAATCTCGGACTATTTTGAGGTTGTCTTTTTCTCCTGGTTCAAAACCTTTGCTGTCGTGGAGAACAAACTTGTTGTTCTGTGGTGAGATGAATTCATGGTCGATGCTGACCTCGCCTGGCATATTGTGCGAAGTGGTCTACTGATATTATGAGTAGCTGTGCTCGTTGAAGTGTTGGGTCCAACCCACCGCGTTTTGCACTCCAAATGCGTGGTTGATCAGCGAAGACTTGCCAACGCCAGTCTATTGGAAGTACCATATCAACACTGGCCTGAAATCAGCGAAAGCCTAATACCTTTCCTATCACCAGAATTCGGAATCTTGGAAAGCCCTTGGCGTCAGCCTAAAGGATGTCACTTTCACGGTGATCTGGACTCACTGAGGACACTTCCGAAAGATTTCATCGGTGGTAGGCCAGAGCTCCAGGGATTCATCAGAAGAGACGAACTGCTCGATCTGCTAACATACGACTTAGATGTGTTCCGATACGAGACACGGAACTTTACTTCGGTTGTTGGATTCCCCGAAAGTTCGACGATGATCGTGATCTTTTTATGAACCTTGTGGTATTCTGTGCATGTGAGGTTGAATCCATGAGCAATCAAAGCAAGAGCGCGATTGTTTTGGTTCACCTTGTCTTCCTCTTGCACTGCATTCGTGAAACATGTCTTCCGGTTCGAAAATAATGTCTTCATGCCCAGTTCCATGCCACGTCTTGTACCGTACATGCAAGGAAAATGTATCCCCAAGTGAAAGCTTTCTACAATAAAACACAATAGCACATCAGGCGAGTATATTCGTTTGGGTCGAGTCCCTACATGGGTGGAGAAAACGTCTGTCGCAAAGCCTTTCCTGCCCCGCATTTGATTGGGATAGGCAACTTGAGGCTGATCCGTATTTCAGCAGACTCCACATTCTTTTTTGACTTGCTGAAATCGATGGTGATACCTGTTGCAGCGTCAAGGGAACTAGCCATGCTGGATCCTGATTGGAGTTAGGGAAGACTCTCCTTTGCCACGATGGATTTATCTGGAGGCCGAATGTAGGCCAGCGTCAACTACGCCGAAGGGATCCCTGGACCCTTGTAGCTATTCTTAGTTAAACAGGTTTAGGTAAGATCATGATACCCTGTTATCATTCGGACCTTTCTCGGTTCCTTCGAACGACTCATGGCATTCACAATGAAAAGACAGAGACATGGGCATTAGCAAGTGTGCGTGATGGCATTGTCGTGAATGATATGATTCTTCGCATGGCATGCCTTGTAACCAAACCCTCACGCGCGTCGCGCACGACCGCCCAAGGTTGTTTGCAATATCCATTTGGTGCAACTGAAGAGTCAAGTTATCGAACCTTATCGACAATCGCGACGAGTCCGCATCGCGATCGATAAACGACGTCATGCATTGAGCACAACTCGTTTACAAAATCCTTCAGACCAAAAGGTTACACGTGGGGACCATTGCACTCTGTTCGTTATTTTTTTTATTAGCTCACCAAGCAAAATCTAGCTCACCGTGACCAACAACAGTACTAGTGGAGATCGGATATGGTCCGGTATCCACTGTGCCTTTTGTCCATACGTCACTAGTAGCTTCGTGCGCCAAATAGCCAAATAGATCAGACGGGGCTCGTGAGAAGACGGTCAATGACAAGCACAGTGAACTGATGACATCATATGCAGCCTTTATAATGGTTCGTCCTTTCGGCTTATTTCCTATCAGTCTGGTTTTACTATGCAGCCTTTTTCACCAGGTCAAGTCCTTCGTGACTCGGAAGCGCCGCAGAAATACACCCTTCCCAGCCTTTTGCGAAATATGTAACCGTGACTCAATCTGCCAGTGATGCGGATCTACGACTGCAATCCTTTACCACTTCAAGGGTATGAATGAGGGCCGCCGAATGCAGTGTTGTATGCGTGCTAGCGCAAGTGTAACACTGGATCAGTTGTTGGCTGCACAGATATCTAGAAGGTTATGTCGCAGATCTTCAAAAATTAGTCACAGCCACGAAGAGTGTGTTGATTGTAGTACTATGATAGCGTCAATTGAAACTACTACTAAGACTTTTGCAAAATATCAAATCTCTTGTTGTAACTTTGAGAGAAGGAATGAGGGCAACATACTCCGCTTGCTGCTTATGTCTCGTCTCCACATCGGTGCCCAAAATCAGGGTCTCCAGGGGACACTTTGACCGTGATAGTAATGCCTTGAAGTTCTCATGAGGCCATGGTGGTTCACCGCTAACTTCAAATTCGCGTAAATTGGGAAGCGAAAGAGCATCGAACAGTTTGGATAATCGCCCCGTGGATCCACAACCTGCAAATGTTTCACAACTGATGCGTAAGGATTGAAGTTTGGTATGTGTAAATGGCTCCAAGTCCGTGGTTTCAAAGCATATGAAGACAAGTATGTATACTGAGGAGAGGTTGGGAGCCAACCGGAGCAAGTGGAGAGCTGAGTCCGATTCGCTTATGTTTATTGTGACGTTTGTCAGGCGGGCCCATACAGAATTGAAACGAGATAGTAAGAGGTCGGTTTCGAAGAATGGTCCTAGGATATGGAGACTGCGCAAAGTAGACAGTCGCAATATGCTTTGTACAGATATACCAGTCCGTTGCCATTGTGAAAATGGTCAGCTCCTGGAGTGTCGGGCAGAGGATGTCTAGAATATATTTGACATGGGAAGGAATATGGATACAGAGAGATGCTATTTCGTTGACGTGAGGATGAAGAAAGTGGAGTATCTCGGCCCAGTCATATGCGCAGCTGTCGGAGACGAGTTCTAATGAAAGCGGGCATCCTCGTGATCGCTTGAGCCATGACTTGTAGTGGAATATCTGCCACTCCCACTGGCCTTGGCGATCAACTGACAAAGCGAGTCTACACCATAAACTGGGCATGGCCACAGCAACTTCCCTCCATCGCCGACATACTGCAGTCAACAACAGGGGCGCTTCTGATACTGACGGCGTATTCAATTGACTGAATTCTTGAATTTTCGGTAAACAGTGGTGAAAATTTTGAGATAGGACTTCGGTTGGCAAGCACCAGAGAGCCGATACAAAGCCTTTGTGCAAATAAATGGACTTGATGATATTTTCTTTCTTTCTGACCAGCTGCTGGCGAAGGTTTTGGATGCTATCCATAACTGTTTCCAGGTCTGAAATATCGTGCAGCGCTGCATGCAGCTGCTGCTCGCGTTCAGTGATAATCGCACCTATGGGCCGATCTTGGAGCTGGACATCAGAGTAATTCGTATTGGGGAAACTTGCTTGGGAGTACAGGGTTTCAAGATCTGGCATCTAGTCGACATTAATATGGCATCAGACATATGATTAGCCGCTAAACCTACGATTAGTTGAGAATGCGCAAGCTGAAGCGATTGATTGTTAATTATTGGCAGACACTGCAATACACTGACCCGTCACTTACAATGTTTTGGAGCGCACCAATGATATCCGAGGCTGCAGCGAAAATGACTTGTGATTTGACTGTCTGCAATTTATTCACTAGATAATGGTTGAAATTTAACTTTGAGATGTTCAAATGTTCAAACGATCAAGCTCAAGGTTTAGAAGGAAAGGGGGACGTTACCGTACGAGGCTCAAATCACATGTTTTGATGAAACACGTCCGAGTTTGTGCGCAGCCAGACGACCAAGATTCCTACGCATCAACCACAACTTCAGATGGAAGCTCAAGCCATCTGCGGACTTCATGGACTCGGATGTAAATATTCCACCCCATTTTCAATCTCGTTTCCCTTTGTACTATCCTTAAAAGCTTCACCCGACGTATCAGTCCAAACTCGCTTGCAAAATTTCCATCGTCTCGCTTTATTCAAATAAAACTCATACCCTCCTACGTCAACCCACAACGAGACCGCCCTGTTCACCTGGTCTTTCAAGTTGGTGTTGACACGCTCAATCCGAACGTTGCCCTTAGCACGGCCCTCTGCATCCTGAGATGGTCCGATGGCCATCTATCCATTCTCCGTACTACGTAGCCTTATGGTGTGTATGCCCCAGGTCCCCGGGTTATGCGTGTACCACTGACTTACACAGCAGCGGCTTGCACTGTGCAGGTGGAGGCTGCTGCATCTGTCAGTGCCTCTCACACTATGCCAGCACTGCCGCCCGCTCTCTCCAAAGACCTGCAAAATTGGCTGGCTTCTCGTCTTCTTGAGGGACTTCAAGACCTTGTCTTCCAGCATCACCCTTCTGTACCTTCTATGATGCAATCTTGCAGGGAAGTTATAACCAATATTTTAAGCAGGGGACTCATGTAGCAAGCGCCAGCCACCTGTACTTTGTGCCTGCGTCGAACCCCTTCAGTGTATTACGCGAAGCACAAGGTGGTGATTGATCGCGCAGTATGAAAGAAGCGTACAAAACGCTCCTACATTACAGTGATGACCATCCCGAATTTATGAGTCCAATTTATGTCTTTAGTTTTGCTATCCTGCTGCCAATGGCTGTTTCGTCAGCAATGGACCAAACGGGAGAAGATGTTTATACACGATTTACCCGTCTCCGAGATCCTGTACAAATACCTTCTCCCGCTGTAAGGAGCCTCATTCCTGCTCCCCTCCTGCCTCGTATATTGACCCGGCGTCCGTTCGCGGTGCGGAAAGCTTCTCCTTATAGTACAAACGCACCTTTCACTGCCTTTGTCTCCGTTTGCTTCAGATGTATCTTTGTTTGGCTGTCGAGTCACTCACGAATGTATATAGTCTGGACTTGTACCCTCATAATCGATAGCAGAATCACACTCGATTCTTCCCTCCCTCTCAACGGTTCCGATATTTCCAGAACTTCCAACTTCGTCGGGATTGAGGTCGTAGCACAATCGAAAATGAAGCTCAAGCACTCTCCATATTCCCCACTTGTACTTCAAGCTTCAGTTCCAAATTTCGTCACATCCTTACACCGGTAGCGCGTGTAAGCAACAGACATTACACATACGACTTGCTGCGACGAGAGATAAATCTTCATCGACACCATATGCTAGTCGTAGCACAGAGTTTACAGAATAACACGACTGTTTGATGGCTGCCCCACTTATTTCCCATCCTCAATATGTAATAAAACCTGCTTATCTTCGTCCAAAGACACAGCTCCATTATTACGCCTAGCGCGGTAGCCCTTTGACATATATTTAAAGGCGTTACCCAAAAGCCCGAGCAGGAACCATGGCACAGATGCCAGCGTAGCAAGCATACCAGGACCTGACCTTGGCGAATCATCATCGTCTTCAGGTAAACCCAATCGCCCTGTGTATTAACAGTGAGCAGTGAGCATAGAACGCGCATATATTAAGTGAATGTCACTCGCCCTCTCGCCATTGTACTCTTGTTGTACCACCACCATGCAACAACAAGCGCTGTGATCGCAATGGGGAATACAATCACCATAGTCCAAACCATCGCGCCGTGACCAGAAATGTTGGTCGGGAACTTGAATGTCAGGGCACAGGTGTCGCGTGCCTCGGTCTATGCGGTCGCCGCCCTCACAAGTAGAGTAAGGCACCTTGCGGTACGTCGTGCGCTCGTACCAATAGTCTTCTCTGTCGCGACATGAATCATCGGGCGGGAGTGGACTCGCCCCCCAGCAGAAGAACACATTCACCTTCTCCATTACGCATATGATTGAATGCGCTTTTTCGTGTCCAGATTTTTAAATTAGCTCTGAGCAGGTGGTATCACACCCATGACTCACCACTCGAAGTCCTGCAGCGTACATCTGCAGTTCCGCACGACCTTGTCTGGTGCCTTGGACGTGTCCCCAACAACACAGTTCACATCCCGTTTGCGGCGATGGTAGAGCGTCTGTACATGATATAGGTGACAAAGGAAAAAACTCGAATTCGGGCAACTCACCTGTCGACCGAACAAGCAAAGTGAGTCTCTTTCCTCGCTGGGGCTCCACAGCTCAAAGTCATCGTGTCCAGGATTTTGCGCATCCACGAGGCCTAGAAGAATGAGTTCAACGTCAATCATCGAGTACAAGAGCACCCTACTCACATTTTCTATGCGTGAGAGATGAGAAATCCAAGTGCACGATGACTGAGCCAGCCATCGCGGGATAACGACCCAGGAGCATAAACTTCCGGCTTGTATCCCCCGGCACCGTCATAATATCTCTCACTCTGATCTTCTCAGTCGTAAACTTGAATTCTCGCCAAGTGAGACCCTCATCTGTGGTAAACAGGACGTGATCCGTCGGCTCTTTGTCGTTTACGATCACAATGACAGATCCTGAGTCGCCGAACTCCCAGATATGGGCGTCCTTGTGCACTTCTTCCCACGTGAACCCGCCATCCCGGGATAAGAAGGTATCGCTCTCGCTGTAGGTGGCGAGCGAATCACCCACATTTCCTACTGCCATCACCACGCCGGCGATGGATGGGCTGCTATATGTCGCCCGGGCCTTGAAGCGCTCTGTATACCCATGAACGTGGAGTGCACAGCCCTAAACACGATAAAATAAGTCAAGAGAACAGCGATGTGCAAAAAGCACGAAATACCACTGATGTACAAGGGTACTTCAGACCCAGCGAATCGACCGAAGGGGGTAGAAGCGCCTTCCAAGTGCCACCTGACGTAACAAGCAACCGTCAATGAGAGGCAAGTGATACACATGAAACAAAGCATACCATCATCATGCGTGATCCTCGTCTGCAGAGCCTTACGTCCCGTCAGCGCAGCCTCTGTAGGATTGGCTACTATGTTAGCCATCGCAATGCCTTCCAACCCCGCGAATCTCTCAAAGTCGACAAAGCCGCCTATATTCCTGTTCACATTCTCGAGAGACAGCACAAAGTAAGTTCCGTTAAAGTTGGATTTGAGGATGTTGCCCCATGGCGTTGGCTCTTCGTTCATGGTCATGTGTAGGAAGATGGATTTAGTGCTTGACTCGAGGATAGTGTATGCCTAGAAAATATCATGAGCAATTCCAGCGTTTGTAGAGTTATGGCGATGCTGCCTACGTGGAAAGTTGGATGCATCCCAGTAGGGAAGCTCCCAGGAGCAAACGTCCGTCCATCAAATGAGACCTGGAGGTTAAGCATGTCCCTCATCGGAAGGTACTGCAAGTGCACAGCCAGTCAATCAACAGCGCATGCATAATGCAACCAAAAAACTTACCTCATCCACGATCAAAAACTCTGACAACTGGGTGAACCCCACGACATGGTCAAACAGTTTCGTCTTCGTCACATAAGGGTCCGTCCAAGACACAAGCTGTAACGCATTATCTCTCCCGAAAAACACTTGCGAGCCCTGTTTGTTCTCATATGACTCGCATAGGATCTGAGACGAATCGATCCGCAGCTCCCCATTGCGTGCCCAATCGCAATTGACAACGTAGTCCTCCACCAACTGCCAATTCCGCCCCATTATTCCACGTGTACTGGGCCTGTGCGCGACAGTTTTCGTACCCCGATTGGCAGTCCACATTACCAATCCAGATGATATACTCTGTCCTTGGCTGGAAGCGGAGCACTTGGGCCCCGAAGGTATTGGGAGACGAAGGCGCTTCGGAGGAGAGCCAGTAGCGGCCTGTGTCTGTTGTGTAGTAGAACTTCTTGGAGTCGGTGAGAAGGTATGCGCGCTCATTGCTGTGTGTGTGCATATAGAACGCTAGGAAACGCTCCTCTGGGAACTTTTGTTCCCATGTGTAACCCTCGTTGCTAGATTGCCATATTGTGCGGTCAGTAAGACGGACGAGGACGGTCTATGGACCCAGACGTGAGCTGAGGTATTGATATGGTATGATATACAGGACGCTCACCTTTGAGTCCTTGAAATACTCGCTCTGCACAATATCACCAGGGAACGAATGCTACAATATCGTAAGTTTCCATACTGGAAAGAAAAGCGAGAACAGCAACATACAATCTGGTGAACGATCGGTCCTTCGACAGGTTCAGCTGCAAATGACGTATGAGACACAGACCCTCCATCGCTTCTGAAGCACTCACCTCCAGAACAATCTTTGGAGATGGGCTCGTCCATGCGAGAGCCACCTTCACACTTGTTCCCAGGGATCTTGCGATATCCCGATGAACCCATGTACTTTTCGTTGGGCGTCCCAAGGGTACACTGGGTGCTGGGTATGCGCTCTGGACCCAAGGGTACACATTTACCATTGCTCCGCACGTAGTTGTAGTCACTAGAACAACGCATGAGCGGTCGTAATGGGCAGAGTAACGAGGAACGACATACCACTCATAATCATGTTCCTCGCATGGACACTTATCATCATGAACTTCCGGATGATGGAACTCCTCACCCATGTAACAATCTGCATCAGCCTTGCGCCTCGTGAACGATTGCTTCGAAGCGTATCAGCAATACCATTCTCATGGCAAGGTTTACATCAGTAACAGACCTTGGCACCCATGATGCACTCTGATTTTGAATTGGCTCTTGCATACCATGATTCCTTGTCGTTCGGACCACACTTCGGACGCCCGAGGGTAGCGAAGTCGAGGTAGATGGCAGCGATGCGGCCGTCGTCGGGTTGTCGGGACTGTGACATCACATAGCCGAGGACGAGGAACTTCTGAGATGTTGAATCCGATACCGTGGTTAATCCCATGACATGAAACTGGATGCCAATGTTGTATGTCTTCCTATAGAGCGGGGCATTTCAGCAAGGTAGAGTATATACACATAGGGCACAAAGACATACCAGGTTTGGCCCATGTCCGTGGAGTACAGGATGGAGTCGGTAGGTTGCTGGTCATCAACAATGACGATGATACTTCCAGAATTGCCAAATTCAAATTGATATGGGCCTTCGCGGACCATCTTCCATGTCAGGCCGGCATCAGTGCTGATGTAGGTGTTGCTCTCTTCATATGACGCAAGTGTCGTTCCGATGGAACCCACACCCATAACAAATCCAGGGGCGGGGGACGAGAAAACTGGGCCGTAGTCATGCATGTCTGTTACTGAGTGCAGATGCAGTGAGCAGGAGCAGGTACCGCCAGGAACAAGAAGAGGAGCCCACGAGCGACCTGCGAAGATGTGATGTCAATACAAAGGAAAACATTCAAGAAACACCGTTCCTCACCGTCATTGAATGTGATGACCGACCGTAATTGCTCGGCTGCCATCCGCCTCTCGAGGTCTTGTGCATTAGCAACGACATTGGCGATACCAACACCCTCAACGCCGTATATTTTCTCATAATCAACATACCCCGCCATGTTCCTGTTTGTGTCTTTCAAGCTCTCAACAAAGTAGGTGCCATTGGAGTTGCTGACGAACAGGGTTCTGCTGGAGAACAGGGTAACAACGGGGTCTGGATCGTGCAGGGCGACGTTTACTGCAAGGGAGTGGATCGTAGACTCGGCGATGGAGTATGCGCCCTCCCATAAGCGCACCTTGGAGGGGAACTGTGCCTTGACCCACTGTTTGGTGTCCATAGAAACATATAACACCATGTAACTATCGCTGCCGGGCGTCAAGTCCTTGACCTCGACAACAGCAAACTTGCCCACGATCGCAAATGTCACGACACCTTCAGTGTTATTGCCATTGCCAATATCCTCGTTCTTCTTGGTGACAAAGAAGTTCTGTGCTGGAGTAAAGGTGGCTGCTTTCGATCCTGCATGGGTCGGACATTATAGAAGAGTCGCGGGCAACGCAGTAGATGAGGTCGTCATGAGCGTCGGGTTGAAAGTCTTTGCTGCTGTGAGCGAATTGGCAGCTAGAGATGTCATCTAGGAGTACTTTCGGTGTTGTGGCAAATCCATCTTGGGTGTAGTATGTCTACATATAGATTTGGATGTAATTGATATGAGCAGAAAGGGAGGTACGTACCACGTCTTGACAATGTCTGCCCCAAGGAGTTTGTGTGCACTTAGTGCCCTGGAAGAGGACATACTCCCACCTGCGGGGATCTGAGTGGAAGGAGAGTGGTTTTGAAACGCCGGATACTAGGTCAGGGACAGAGAATGTAACCCATGTCTTTCCGCAATCATCGGTGCGGTAATGCGTGAAGGAATCGGTTAATACGAATGCCTAGAGAGGATTAGGTCAGATCGAAAGCCAAGCCGTGTGTTCGAGGATGAAATTATACAGGGAAGATGAGTATAGAAAGCAACGCACCACACGATTGTTGAATGGGTGTTCGACAAATATTGCGGCGTCGCCAGGTAGTATGCCATCTGCACGATCCCAGGTCTTGCCTTCGTCATGAGAAACATATATGTTCATGGAGATGGTATCGTGATATATCAAACTCTAGAAGACAAAGTTGATGATAAAGTAAACCCTGAGACAGATATGAATGCCTCACAGGTATATCATCAAAGAAGAACAATCGGGTTGGTCCACCGTCGAAGTAGGTTATGGCATGCTCTGGGTGAGCAGCAAACGCAACACCAAAACAAAGAAATGCAAAGGTTGAGCATACGAAAGCGACCGTCCCGTGCCAAAGAGCCATGCAGGACGTTGTGAATAAAGAAACGTGTAGTGCACAGTCCACCGTTCCCCAGAGCCAGCAGGTTAGTGATTGAAAGCAGTAAAACAGTGTCTGTCGATCACATCAGCTTGTGCCAGAGAGACGCGAAATACGAGCCCATCTTCCGCTCTCACACTACCTTCGAAATTCACTCCCAATACGAAACGCAAACTGGTGGGCTGATGAGGGAGCAAAGTGCTCGACGGAGAGGCTTCAATTGAGGGAAAGCAGATGTGCAACATCAAGTTAGAATGCAGTGTATATAAAGTCCTGTCATAAGATACGCCGGCCACCACCATCAGATGTCTACGTATATCGCATACGACAAGTTCGAACAGAGTCCCACCCAAGAACGCCAAGCAGTTCGACTCGTGCGGTCGCCGGATGCCACATCAGACTGTACCATGGCTACTTGAATCAAATTCTAGAAAAGGGTCCACATCGCACAACCAGGCCGAAAGGACCTTTTGTATGAACGGTGAGCGCTTTATGTAATTGGCTCGCACTCACTATGATTTGGGAGCAGCGCAGCAGTGGTCGCGGCAGTTGCCGCAGCATTTTCGCGATGCCCTAATTGGCTGACTACGCTACTACAACTCAGGCACTACTACATATGATATGCAAGTACCTCGCCAGCTCATCGAACATGCATCGAACAGATGAAAGGCATGCCCCTAAATACTAGTCTTTACGCGGTAATGTAACCCCTCCCCACCTCTTTGACAATGACATGGACCATGCCAAGAATCTTGTCACGGTGAAATTCAGTTCCTGCCCGCTTCCGCTCGCCCTCCTCTAGAGGATACTGGATACAAGTTAACTCTCCGGATTATGACAGACACTGAATGGAGTAACCTTATCCAGCACCCTTCCTCAAAGCGAAAATTGCACTCAGCTTGTTCAACAGTGGTCAACGAATGAATCTATCTACCAATTCCATTAAAGTCAAGGATCACACTCCACCTGCTACTCGATTGTCCATCCAGATGGTGTATATAGAATCATGCGTCGGAAAGTTCTTCGAGCTCGTCGACCGTATTCCTCTCTGCATGGTATTGTGTATAGTATCCACATGATGTTTTTCTGCGTGACCCTCCGGGGAAGTGTGGCAAGACACTTCTAGCGAATGCAATAGCTGAGGTGAGTGTGCCTGTCGCAAATTCAACTTCCCTGCCTTTTCCAAAGCCATCTTCCTGCATCATGATCTTCTTTCACGAGCTAGATGCTCTCTCCGTCGGAGAGATGAAAACGTGGTGCGCACTCCCTCTACCCTCCATTTCAATGTATATCACATCCCTATCCTAACAGTCAGAATCTTCCTCACGCGTCACAGAGCTAGATGTACGTGGCTTTCGTATTTTATTTTTTTTCATGTCATTGCCGATTCAGCTGTGGTTCGTCCAGTGGCGCAAGGTGCAATTCGCGCCCACAACACGAGACGATCGGAACAAATCTTGTGAGAGAAATACGACGGGTACAGTCTCCCTTTCATACACTTCTTCATACAAAACCCTTATCATACTCCAATACCTTCGTCGTACAGTGCTCAGTCTATGTACGGATGACTGCATCAAACATGATATCTCACGAGAGCCAACAGAGGCACGTTTATGCGGTAAAATGTGTGTACATGGAGCCTAGCATCAGTAACGCTAGAAGATCTAATATAATTACGAAGTTGAGAGCGTAATCCAGCAGGATAGAGAGTTTCAAACCGCATGGAAACCCAGACAGCATCAAGGATGGCGGAAACATATCGAGTACGAATCCGAGTTGTGTTGGCGTGAACCTGTAGTAGCCCTGCGAGTGTCGCAGAACATAGTGGATCTAATCGCAGATGAAGAATACATCGAGGTACTTAGATGAAGCTGCGAAGCGTACCAGTGCTAGTAGAGCAGCCAAGTCTTAATAACACATATTAGTACGACTGGGATTCCGAACTACTACTTTGAGGAAAGGAACGAGGTCAACGTATTCCGCTCGTTCCTCCACAGTCGTAGTCACTATACCGCCGAAAACCAGGCTCTCCAGGGGACACGATGACCTTGCCAAAAACGTCTTGAACTCCTCATGAGGCCACATTGATGTATTCCAAACATCAAGTACGCGTAAATTGGGGAGCGAGAGAGCTCTAAACATACCCAATAAGGGGTCTCTGGATATCCAAGGATTGCCGTAGAGATGCAAGGATTGAAGTTTGGCGTGTGTGAATGGCTTCAAGGACTTTTGTTTGAAGAATCCCATATGATTCGTTAATGACGAGAGGTTGGGACATAGACGGAGCAGATGGAGGAATGCATATTGTGTATCTATGGAGATCTCGACTTTTGTTAGGTGGACCCAGAAGGGAGCGAAAGAAGATAGCAGCTTGAACGTGTTATGATTTGGAATGATGAGCTCCTGAAGTGCTGAGAAATCTTTGAATACACTTTCAGGTCGCTCCACTCGTTGAAAATCGATATCAAGAGAAGAGACTTGATGGATGTAAGGCTGGAGAAGACTTCGTGCTAATGGGGTCCAGTTATCGTAGCAGCGTAGTGACAGCGAGAGCGGATGTCCTAGGGTCCGCTTAAGCCATGCGTCATAGCAGAAGGCTCTTTTCTGCCAGCCATTGTGCTCGACTGCCAAACGCAGCCTGCACCATAGACTCGGCGTGCCCGCGGCAACCTCCCTCCATCGTCGGCATATTCTGGTCAACAGGATGGGGGCAAGCCTTGATGCAGGCGACAAGTACTTGTCTTCCGGGAGACATAAAACGAAAATGTGGGATAGGATTTCAGTTGGCACGCGCCACAGAACCAATCTGAGTCTCTCGTGCAAATTAACGGACTCGATTATCTTGTTTTTATTTTCAACAAGTTGTTGGCGAAGGTTTTGGATACCACCCATAATCGTTTCCAGGTCTGAGATCTCGTGCAAAACTGTATCTAACTGCTTCTGGCGTTCGGTGATGATGGTGTTGATGCTCTGGTCTTCGAGCTCGATTGCACAATGATTAGGATTGAAAAATGCGGCCCGGGAGTATGGAGTCTCGAGATCCAGCATCTGCTATTTTTCAATAACGCATCGAATACATACATATAGACATTGGCATACAGTTGCTTGTGAATGTAGCTGAAGCGGTTGATTATTAGTCGCAGAGTGATACAATTAAAACTTGGGCACTCACCATGTTCTGCATCGTAGAAATGATGTCCGACACCGCAGATAGATTTGCGTTCCAGTTGACTGTCTGCATGTCGTTCGCGAGAGACGTTGATGGACATTGGATACCCAGCGATAATGTGATGTTGTCTGATGTTGTTTGGTTCTACTATTGAATTCTAAAGCCTTTAGCACTAATAGCGCACATTTGCCTGCTATCGATGGTATAGCTGCTTATGGGAGTGTAGTACGTGGCTCGTGGCGACAAGCCGGAGACAGTTAGACAGCTCGTGACCAGTCTGACGTACGTCCTTTGAGAGTGGGAAATCTTGACGTAGTCACCACTCGACTTGTCCGTAGTTATATAAGCCAGGCTGGTATCGAGCCTAGGAGACAGTCTGATTTTTGATGTATAACTACTGATCACAAATACAAGAACGGACTTCTGCGATGCTCTACTAGTAGTATCTCAACCAAAGGAATAATGTCAGTGTATTCCGCTCGCACCACATCTGTCATCGTCGGCTTCTCGTCACCACCTAAAATCAAACTCTCCAGGGGACAATTTGATCGCGCCAAAAATGCCTTGAACTCCTCATTGGGGTATCGGACACCATTAGAGCTGTAATGTTCAAGTACCCGCAAACTGGGGAGTGATAGAGCATTGAACAGGCCAGATAAAGGGCGTGAAGCGTCACAGCAAGTGTAGACGCGGAAGGTTTGTATTTTGTTGTGCGTGAATGACTGTAGTGTTTCACTTTGGTAGAATTTCCCGTATATTTTTAACGAGGAGATTGGGATATAGCTGGAGCAATTGGATGACTGTACTCTGGTGTAGTAGTATGGCGATATCGAGATTTGTCAGGTGCAGCCCTGCGAGACCGCGATAAGTTTGCTCGATGTGGAAAAACTGCTCAATGACCTTGAGACTGCGCAAAGTGGCCGGCAGTCGCGGGAGATATTGTCCGATGGCTGGAGTGTATCTATCCTTGTGTTGCTTCAGTGCTTGTATGGTTAGTTCCTGAAGTGCTGGGAGGTCGTCTAACAACAGTTCGGGTTCGATCGCATCTTCGTAGAATGTGATGGACAGAGACAAGATTTGATAGGTGTAGGGCTGAAGAAGGCTTCGTAGCATGGTTGAGTCATCTGCCCCGCAGACGAGCGCTAACGAGAGTGGACGTCCCCAGTACCGCTTGAGCCATACGTCATAGCGGAAGGCTTGCGAGTTCTCGAGGTAGCGGTACGGCAATTTGTCGAACCCCACAGATACCCTGCACCATAAACTGGGTGTGTCGAGAGCAACCTCCCTCCATCGTCGACATACTGCAGTTAACGACACGGGAGCTTCTAGCTCTGATGGGCGGTTAGATTCCGGGAGAAGACAATGGTGGAAAATTTGGGACAGGACTTCAGTTGGCAGGCGCCAGAGACGCGATACGAGTCCTTTGTGTCGAATTTGTGATCCTGTCCTTTTTTTCGAGCAGTTGCTGATGAAGATTTTCAATACCATACATCACGGATTCCAGGCCTGAAATGTCGTGCAAAACTGCATCCAGCTGTTGTTGACGTTCGGCGATGATGGTGTGGATACTCTGATCATTGTGGGTGGCAGACTGGTCGGTATTTGGGAACTTGGAATATAGTGTTTCCAGCTGGTCCGGAATCTAGTAATCATCAATGAAACGATATTTAGCATCAATGTCGTCATAGACATACGATCGCTTGTTCGGAACGTGCGAGCTGAACACGAAAAAATATTATTATATGCAGACGCGAGTGCCTCAAGAAGTGGGCACTTACGATGGTTTGCAATGCATTGATAATGTCCAACCCGAAGAGTGGAGAGAAATTTGCTTTTGTGCTCTCCTCGATCATCATCTTGCCTGCATGTTGATTAATGCGAAGAACAAGGTTAGTCTCCTATAGAAGCCCATAGACCCGCTATGTGAAAACAGTCAATAATGGTTTCTTCTGAATTAGCCTGGAATAAGATTGTAAGCTCGACGGGGAGTCCTTCCAAAATGACGCTGAACCTTGAAATTTTGAATTTCGAAATGTTGAGTCAGCACGGCCGCGTCAAAGCAGCACTATTATGTAATGGCGTGTCACATGCGCGTCAAAGTAGCTACGCCTGTCCGACTAAAGACTAGTACTTTCGTCACTCACTTGCACTACGTAACAAAACACCTGCAATGGGGAGCTGTATCATTGTGGACGTCATGGACATGACTAGTTGTATGCGTCATGTGCGTCATATGTGTACCACAAACGTGTATATAACAGCTCGTCAGAGTCACTCGGACTTCAAGCTAAGCTTCGGCAACAACCAAAGCACTAGTCTCTCAACATCTACCATCTCTTCACTCGATCATGTCTCTAGTGCGCACATTCTACGATCCCTTCGCTGAGTTTGAGAACCTGTTTGACGATGCTTTCAATGCTCGTTTCCGTCCCCTCCCTACCACCGAGGGCAATCCTGCCTTGACTCGTCGCCGTGATCAGGCGTTTCCCAGGTTAGTATGATATTACCTCCGATGTATTAAACACTCAGATAGCACTGAACCGCATTAAAACAGAATGGACCTGCACGAGAACGCCGAGACCAAGACAGTGACCGCGACGTTCGAACTTCCTGGTATCAAACAACAGGATGTTAAAGTCGAGGTCCACGGGAACCGCTTGACCATATCCGGGGAGTCGAAATGCTCAGAGAATTTTGACAAGGGCGGCTATGCGGTGCAGGAGCGCTCGTATGGCAAGTTCTGCAGAACCCTTCAGATTCCTCAGGGAATCAAGGTGAGTACACTCACAGTCTAATTTCTTGGTGCTTACGATTATCGTATCCTCCAGGCTGAGGATGTCCATGCAAAGATGGAGAATGGATTGCTCACTGTGCGTTTCCCGAAGGCTGGACCGGACCAGCAACCCCAGCAGGTTGCAATTGCGTGAAGTCGTTGTAGTATCTGCCTGGTCCTCGTTCCAAATATGCATCATTAGCGTACTGTCAAGGTGGAAAAGGAATCCGAGTCTCTGAAACAATAATGTATCTGTACGATAGTGAATACTAGCACCGGGCCCGCCTGATATTTTTTCGAATCAAAGCTTTATTTGAATTATAAGCTGCAATTAGGCCCGTGGATGTACGCCATAGAAAACAGATGAGCTTAGGCGTTCCACACGGTTTTAGCTTACCACTTGGCGCAAGTGTGGGTGGGCAATTAGCCAGTACTTGTGAGCGTTGTTCAGACCCAAGTATCACTGAGTACGTCAGGCATATCTTGCTAGTTGATACATGCACACGCTCCTGGAAAGTAAGTCAAGTCATAGTGGATCCCGTGTTGCAGTCTGCCACGAGCCAAGTTAGCGTGATACTCACGAACACCAAGGATCAAGCGTGGCCCGGCACTTAAACATCTGGACGAACAAGAATATTTGAAAAGTATAAATCTGACTTCTCATGGACTACATAAATGATGAATTATGCTCGAATGCAGAGGTCAGCAACAGATCGACATACCGTTGAGATTGAATAACTGAGGTGGAAGGAGGAAGTCAGGCCTCCTCACCTTGAGTTCCGCTCGGTATATGCAGCGTCATATCAACCCTTCAACATATCTTAATACATATCTTAATGCATACTTGCAACTTCCCAATACCAAATGTGCCAAAAGATTGGACGCCAAATCCCAAACGTGTTTGGGAGAGGGAGAAAGCTAACCCAAAAGATAAAGAGAATGCAGCTATTCCTCCTCCGTCATAAACTCAGTCGCACGCACAGTGGAGAACAGGCATAATAATTTGCGAGCCAGGTTTGACAAAATTTATCTTCGACAGATCTTATTTGCTTACATGCCATGGACAGTGGGGAGCAGCGCTCGGCGAGACAGCCTACCTTCTGCACTCAGGTCCATCGTCGAGTGCATCTCCAGGAAAGACCAAGAACACATTAAGAACATCGCTGCAAGCCGCTTTGCCCCCCCCCCCCCCCTTTCCACGTCGGACAGTAATGATGTGACGGAGAAGCCGAGGGAGGAAGTCAAGGAAGAAGCTCCAAAGGTGCATGCTGCTCGACTGGGCATGTATGGTGCTGTGACGCGCAAGGTGTGTACGTGGCAGCCTGCACGGCTGCTGTGCAAGCGCTTTGGGGTCAAGGTCCCAGTTCTGGAGGTCCCTGTAGATACATCTGGGCCGTCAGCGTAGGTTTGGGGCTTAAATTCACAAGCACAGCGTGAGCGGACGAATTTGTGGGTACAAGAAGTGGAGAGTGGGTCCTCCGGGAGTAGCAAGCTTGATGTTGTGAATATTGGCATGGGGGAAGATGACGGACAAGGAGATGACGTGCTCACATATGAGCGTCCTGGGATGGATATTTTTTCAGCGATTTTTGCGAGTGATGATGAGGAGAGCGACGAGGAAAAGGATTCCATAGACCATGTCGCTGAGGTGAACGAGCCCCTGCCGTCTACACCTGGCGTGGTGCCATGGAAGATATTGACCTGGCTACGTTCAAGCCTACCTTCATACCCAGGGGATCCAACCCGAACGACGCGGAAAAGAAAGAAAAGAAAAACAAGAGTTCCAAAGGTGGCACGCTTATTTCTTTTGACGTATACAAGGATGGGGGAGAGTCATTGTCTCTCACTGCTGCGCATCCAAAATACCGAGATCGAGATAGCGAGAGGCCGAGGAAGGAGAAACAGAAGGATCGAGAGGGAGATGGAGGTAAGAATGCAGTGGGTTGAAAAGCCTCCGCCGGATACCGTGAAGGCCATGCCTATCTGTCCCCTGATGAAGGCGGTTAGGTTAGTGGACAGGAAAGCGGATCTCCTCGTGCTCATAAGAATGCGATTAATTTCATGTAGCGCTATATACAGGTTGAAACTCAAAAGTTAACGTTAAATTTGGCGAGTAGCTGCATCCGGCCTTGTAACGCTTCACCATGATGTCATATGTAAGTATGATACACCATGGACGTGCAGGCAAGTGACATCAACTGCACTATCGCCATTGGATAGGAGGGATATATTATGTAAGCTGTGAAGACGAGTCGGACGCATGTACACAGTGCAGTCGAGGAAGGCGGTTATGACTCATAGCAAACATTCCTGTCGGAACGGTTTGCCTCGTGTCTTGGGCGTCTATAGAATACACACACCTCTGTTAGATAAAACACTCACATTAATCCCTTGATCGCGCTCAACACCATCAACCTCCCAGTAAAATGCCACAGCTCATTACAAGCACCACGCCCATTCGAATTTTTGAAGATCATGATAGTACCGTAAGGGCAGTCGCAGTTTTCCCCGATAAGCGACGAATGGTTACGGCCTCGCACGACCAGACACTTCGTCTTTGGGACTTGGAGACAGGTGTTGTGTTGAAGAAGATGGAGGGGCATAGCAATTGGGTGTTGGCATTGGCGATATCACGAGATGGTCAAATAATAGCAAGCGGTGGTAGAAATGGAGAAATCATTACCTGGCACGATGAAACTGGTGAATCTCTCGCCCAACCCATCAAAGCCCACTCCAAGGACATCTACTCGGTGGATTTTTGTCCGGATGGTGCGGTGCTGGTTACTGGTGGATGGGACAGAACGATGAAGTTTTGGTGTACCAAAACGTGGCAGATGCAAGGAGAACCAATTGAGTGTGGTGGTTATGTCAACTGCGTTCGATATTCGCCTTCTGGTGAATTTCTTGCCATCGCAACCAAGGATATTCAAATTTATAATCCAAGCACAAGGGAACGTGTCGCATCTTTTGGAGGCTTTAGCTTGTCACTCGCGTGGACACCAGATGGCACACGCCTTCTTTCGGGAGGCAATAAAGACGATCCTACCATAGGAGAGCGGGATCCATTGACCTGGGAGCAGGTCGGTCATCCGTGGAAAGGCCACACTGGCCATATCTACGCCATTGCCATTAATCCTTCTGGCACCCTCGCCGCTTCTGCATCTTCTGACAACCATGTCCGTCTCTGGCGGCTCTCAGATCGACGAACCATCGCCATCTTCAAGCATTCATTCACGCTGTTATATGTCACGTTCTCCTCGGACGGCAAGCACATCTTCAGCGGAGGCGCAGATAATAAGATCTCAGAGTGGGTAGTACCCAGCAATGCTAATTCAAAGGCGAGTTTCCATCTTTGCACCTCATAACACAATTCGAGCATCCTTCGTGCAGATCCTGGATATCACGACAGCCCGCGATACATGCATTGCTGGGGACCTGGACACTGCAGAAGAGTTACTCGCCCAAGAGATATACACTGACCCCAATGACTATACTTCTTATGCCCATCGCTCATTCATTCAGGCTCGAAAACACGCCTGGGATCTCGCCCTTGATGATGCGATCAAGGTGAGTTATACTGACCCATCATGACTCTCTTACTAAAGGCTTGCTTTCATCCGTGACATAGTCCATAAGCATTCAACCCTCATTGACAGGCTACATCTCCAAGGGCATCGCCCTTTGCGGAAAAGGCCACATCCGGGACGCCAGGATAGCATTCGACGTCGCATCCATGTTCACGAACAAAGATTCAGAAAACAACCATTTTCTTATCTTGATCAAGGTAACTCCAATTTGTCTCGCACATTCTTTGCTTCATTGCGTGTTTCAGGCCATCACCCTGTTCAACGCAGATCAACACGAGGAAGCAATGTTGCTCATCAAAGAGCTGGCTGCTGCTTGTCCGAATACTGATCCTCACGTGCGTCGAGTCGTGGAAGTAAGTGTCATGCGACTATGCTTGGTCATTGACGCTGATCTTTGCAACTCGCTCATTAGACATATCTACGCGTTCAGCTCGGAATCGATTGCCTCGGATGGCGCGCGTCATGACGAAGCCGTTGGCCACTTCACTGCCGCTGTCAACTCAGTCGCTCTCTCATCGAAAACCATTCATTTGATATACGAGGACTTGACCACGGTGCGTCAAGATGATGCATACATAATACTTTTTATAACTGAGGGCTTTTGTTCAGCTGTTCGGCTGGGATCTCGAGTCTTGGTGTCTCATTACCCATCAGAGATGGTGCCAGACATTCCTTTCGGCAGGTAAACCTGATGAAGCCCTCGAAGCACACAAATCATGATGGGCGCTATCGACGAATCTGCAAAGGCCAGCTGCCTGGATTGGTCCAACGGCAAGTCCGGAGTCCATGATAACATCTAGACTGCAATCCTCACCCATATTTCACTCAGCTTTCAAGCAAGAATGCAGCGCGCCCTATACTGCCGGTGGAGATGCCGCCCTCACTGCGAGGGATTATGACAAGGCCATTGACCTGTACTCGGCCGCGATCAACCTGAATCCTGCGTCTGATACTCTCTTTGCAAATCGTAGTAAGGCAAAGTTGGATAAGATGCTATGGATGGAAGCACTTCTCGATGCGCAGAAGGTGCGTTGGCATCTATCATTTCATAATACATGCTCATTGCGGCGATACATAGGTCATTGAACTGGACTCTTTATCTTATCTTGGATACAATCTGAAGCACGCAGCGCTTCATGGTGCACAACGTTATGATGAAGCGATCCTGACCTTCGAGACGATGCTGTCCAAATTGGATGATGCACCCCGACGTTCAGACACGAAGTAAGCCTTTGAATAACATATTTGTCAACATGTTTAATTCTTTCTCCAGAGCTACGCCAGCAGTATCTCAGACCTTCTGAAGTAGAACATGCTATTCGACGGGTCGTTGTTACCCAAGTCGACAATGCTCCGCTCCGCGTACTCGACACCACCACCGGTCTCTTATGCGATCGAGAGGCGCAGATAAGCGCCTTCACAATGAGCATAGAATATAAGGAGCTTGTGTCGTCAACAATCACGCGTCTAGACTTCCCCATGAAGCACATCGAAGAGGTGGTGATGACGTACTTCCAGTATGCCACGCTATCACACAGGTGGGAAGGGAAGGAGCCGTTGTTGCAGGATATTCAGGGCAAGAGCGTGTATGACTCGGAGTTGGATCCGGTTGGTGGCATGACAAAGTTGCGGTCCTTCTGCAACACTGCCCGTGATGCGGGATATAATTGGGCATGGAGCGATACATGCTGCATCGATAAGAGCAACAACGTCGAACTCCAAGAATCGGTTAACTCCATGTTCGTCTGGTATCTCCACTCCGCGCTCACGATCATCTACCTGTCGGACGTTCCGCCTTCGTCAAAGCTTGGCGCACTGGCAAAGAGCGCTTGGAACACGCGCGGATGGACGGTTCAAGAATTCATCGCTCCCAAAGTCATTCTGTTTTATCAGAACAATTGGACCCTTTATCTTAATGATCGCACTCCCAACCACAAAGAGTCCGTCGCAATCATGCAGGAGTTGAAGGATGCGACAGGCATAGACCCACCAGCCGTTGCAGCCTTCTGTCCCAGCATGAGTGGCGCCAGAGAGAAACTCCATTGGGCATCAACCCGCGTTACCACGCGTCAGGAAGACATTGCATACTCGTTGTTTGGTATCTTTGGTGTCCGCCTGACTGTAGATTATGGCGAGAAGCAGGACAAGGCTCTCGGGCGGCTCCTGCAGGAAATCGTGGCTCGGTCGGGTGACATCACTGGCCTCGATTGGGTCGGAAAACCATCAGAGTTCAATAGCTGTCTACCAGCCTCCATCACTTCATACGAAGCTCCACCATGCAAGCTACCACCCCTACTCGAAAATGAAATTCAGTCATCGGTTTCATTGCTGCGAAAGGCGGTGACTGTGATTTCGCTTCGAACCTTTATACCCGACTTTGCGACGTGAGCGCCCCTCGCTTCGCAGCACAGAGACTGCATCTGCCTTGCATTGCATTCAATGTCAGGGAAATCAGACGGATGCGTGCTAGTCCAGCCCCGCAATCTTATTTCACGTATGCAGTGAAGGCAGACGGGCTTCGCGACTTGACTGTCACCACCGAAGAGACCCTGATTCAGTTCTGGCCGGCAAGACCCACTGAGCGAAAATTTGTGCTTGTCCGTCCCTGGGATCGGTCTCTCCTCGAGCTACCTGACTTTGCAGAACCGCCTGAATTTGTGGAACCGTATGACTTTGGGAACGATACGGAGAGCGAGGAAGATTGTTGGAGGCTGTCCTCTTCTCTGTCAAATGTCTGGTCCAGTGATTATCCTGTAAATCAGGAGATGGTTGACCTAGAATCCCGAGCATTGCGGTTGCTTGTTCACCTTGGACAGCCTTTCGGCGCATTTTTGCTTGCGCAGCAGCGCAGTGGAGAATACAAGAGGATTGCATCGGACCATGATATCATTGGACGGGTCGACGACGTAGTTTCTGTTGGAGACTCGATGGACATCAGGACCATAGAAATATTGTAGTCGTATGTTTTTTTTTTCAAAGTCTATGGATTTCTGAACGGTTTGCATTCATACTTTAAGAATGGTACTCGTACAGTATACGTATCATATATGCATGTGTATCAGACTAAAGTCTCGTCACTTGCCTATTTCCATTTCTTACAACTTGAACAGGTTCGTCATATCTGAGAAACGCGACCTTTGGTTTATGATGTTAGAGACGAGCAGCAGAACTTCGACGGCGAACGAGACTAGCTAAGCGCAGCAACAAGTCCAAATTGCCTTTTTCATGGGATACACCCTAGCTATGGGTTATGTATATCCATTAATGTGGTGGGTCTGCAGATGGGCCCGTTGTATGCATCACGGATGTGTATATAACTGCTCGTCAGAGTTGCTCAGACTTCAGTGCTCAGCAAACACATTCAACCTCAGGCCTCGACGTTCAACGTTCGACCATAAAAGCACTTCTCTCAACATCTAGTACCATTTCTTCACCTAATCATGTCTCTAGTGCTCTACGATCCCTTCACCGAGTTTGATTCGACGATGCTTTCAATGCTCGTTTCCGTCCCCTTTCTACCGCCGAGGGCAATCCTGCCTTGACTCGTCGACGTGATCAGGCGTTTCCCAGGTTAGCATAATATTGCCTCCAATGTATTAAACACTCAAAAGTAGCGCTGAACCGCACCAACACAGAATGGACCTGCACGAGAACGCCGAGACCAAGACAGTGACCGCGACGTTCGGACCTCTTGGTATCAACCAACAGGATGTCAACGTCAAAGTTTATGGAAACCGTCTGACCATATCCGGGGAGTCGAAACGCTCAGACAAGGGCGGCTATGCGGTGCAGGAGCGCTCGTATGGCAAGTTCTCCAGGACCCTTCAGATTCCTCAGGGAATCAAGCCAAGGACACTAACAATCTAAATTCTGTGCAGCGATTTGGTGCTTACGGTCATCATATCGTCCAGGCTGAGGATGTCCATGCAAAGATGGAGGATGGATTGCTCACTGTGCGTTTCCCGAAGGCTGGACCGGATCAGCAACCCCAGCAGGTTGCAATCGCGTGAAGACGCGGTAGTATCTGCCTGGTCTTCGTTTCCTGTCAAGGTGGAAAAGGAATCTGAGGCTCTGAAACAATAATGTATTTGTACGATGGTGAATACTAGTACCGGACCCGCCTGATATTTTTTTGAATCAAAGCTTTCTTTGAATTATAAGCTGCAAATTGGCAATTAGGCCCGTGGATGTACGCCATAGAAAACAGATGAGCTTAGGCGTTCTACACAGTTTTAGCCTACTACTTGGCACAAGTGTGGGTGGGCAATTAGCCAGTACTTGTGAGCTTTGTTCAGACCCAAGTGTCAAGTATATCAGGCATATCTTGCTAGTTGACACATGCACACGCTCCTGTAAAGTAAGTCAAGTCATAGTGGATCCCGCGTTGGAGTCTGCCACGAGCTTAGCGTGATACTCACGAACACCAAGGATCAAGCTAAGCGTGGCCCAGCACAAACATCTGGACGAGGAAGAATATTTGACAAGGATAAATCTGAGTTCCTATAGACCGTATAAATGATAAATTATGCTCGAATGCAGAGGTCAGCAACAGATCGACATACCGTTGAGATTGTTGGAGAAAAACAACCGAGGTGGAAAGAAGAAGTGGTAACAAACCCAGCGTGCGCAACTCGGATTCGCGAAACTTCAGCGCAAAAAAAGTCTGTCAAATTCACATTATAAGCTTACCTTGCAAAGTAAAGCACGCGAGTTTTATCAAAACAGCGAAATGATCCCTGATAATTCAGCCTGAGAAACACAGCACAATGGTCTCCCATGCGGTGGTGAGCGCCCAAGTCACGGCAACCCCCTGTGGAGGTGGGCTTTCAGGTAGGTTACTACCTACAATGAGACCTGCCCTGAAAAAAGACCTTTGATACGTTTCCCAAGTGGTACCAAGGGTGTGAGGCCCTAGCCCCAGGCAATGTCATCAAGTATAGTCTTCGATCCTGCCAGTTCGGAATGCCGTGAGGATGTTCGGACTTTTTTCCGAGGTAGTTGAGGGAACCGAGCTAGCTCGGAGTCATAACAGGGTGCTACAAACTCGTGGTTTAAACGTTTACTGATGGGCCGCCCTTTACTCTGCACACCGGCTCTTTCTTACTGTATCTCATCTCTAGACTCCTCTCTTAGGTATCGTCAATGACATAGCGGTTTTTTTATACACGCTGAGACTTGTCTCTTAGCTTCTACTTCTAACAGTTTGAACCCTGCCAGATGTTTCGTTTTACCCCCCATTATTTTTCAAGATTTGTTAAGTCAGTGACCGCGTCAAGGCTCTTCAGACCGCGTCCCTCTTTTATCACCAACTCGGAGGGCAATACCATGTTGGCTGGTCGCCGTGGTCAGGCATTTCCCAGGTAAGTACAATCGTATTGCCTCCAACGTATTAAACACTTAATCGCACCAACACAGAATGGACCTGCATGAGAACGCCGAGACCAAGACAGTGACCGCGACATTCGAACTTCCTGGTATCAAACAACAGGATGTCAACATCGAGGTCCACGGAAACTCCCTGACCATATCCGGGGAGTCGAAACGCTCGGAGAATCATGACAAGGGCAGCTATACGGTGCAGGAGCGCTCGTATGGCAAGTTCTCCAGGACTCTTCAGATTCCTCAGGGAATCAAGGTGAGTACACTAACAATCTAAATTTTGTGTAGCGATTTGGTACTTACGGTCATCGTATCGTCCAGGTCCAGGATGTCGACGCAAAGATGAAGAATGGATTGCTCACTGTATGTTTCCCGAAGGCTAGACCAGGCCAGCAATCCCAGCGGGTTACGATCACGTGAAGAGAGGCGAAGACGTGGTAGGATTCAAATCTGTTCATTCACCCCATGTAAGTGTTGCATACATACCTTTTGCCAAGGCATAATTCTATTCAATAACTCAATTTCATTTGTAGACATTTCCGATCTTCCCTGTGCTCATCTGCGTGCTCCAATACGGGTGCCTGCTTCTGGCGCTCGCATTGGAGACCGCTTATTTAGAGCGTCTCATTTTTTTTTTGCCAGCTGCAAGTAATTTGTATCTTGACCCCGCTCCACTACTGTCATACTCTAAGAACTGAACGTCGGCGATACCGGCGCTCGAGAGTGCTCCTCGTGTGCCTGTATCTGGCCGCCATCCTCGAGCATGGCAGGCCTTGAAACATCTTGTAAGTACTTACTGACATATTCTCGGTCCCTCTATCGAAGTACGGTGGTTCAGCTTGTACATTATCGTTGAGAATAAGTGGACTTACTCCAGTGCCCTGCACGCCCTCGAAATTTTTTACTGCTAGTGCTGGTGGGGACTGTCAGGATAATTGTGGTTCACTCTAGGGACTCGCGTCATAGACGAAGAGTAACTTTAAGGTGCAAAGAGATATGAGTACATTGTGAAGCTGATAGCAGTAGCACAAAGTATCCACCGTAGCCCAGTTGATCACCTATTGAAAAATTCGTAGAGGGTGAAGTATCAAGAAAGTATTTTCACACTAAATTACAAAGTGGACGGATGGAATAACGGTAACATATTCCACTCGCCACTTATCTATTTCTGCTAACTGCCCACCTGTCATTTTACTACAGACAGTAAGGCTCTCTAGTGGACACTTTGATCGTGCGAGGAACATCTTGAATGCCTCATGAGGCCATCCCGACACACCCCAAATAGCAAGCGTGTGCAGATTAGGGAGTGAAAGAGCATTAAGCAGGTCAGACAATTTAAGCGCGTGCGCCATATGTGTGTAAGTTATGTCTAAGGATTGAAGTTCGCTGTGCGTGAATGGCTCCAGGGCCTGGTCGAGGTCGAAACGTATCCAAGTCTTTAACAAGGAGAGGTTGGGAGCTAGCTGGAGCAAGTGGAGAATAACGTCCCACCGGCTTGCATTTCGATCACAACATTTGTCAGGTGAGCCCATACAGGATTGAAAAAAGATAGATGCTCAGGGGTGAACCAAAACCCGTTTACACGAAGACTGGACAGAGTGACCGACAGTTGCGAGATATTGTGTGCAATGACTCTGATAGGTTCCACGTCCCCAAAATCACGCACGGATATGGATAGCTCCTCAAGTGCCTGAAAGTCCAATAACCTAAGTTTAGGCATGTCGAAGCCATCGAACAATTTGACAGAGAGAGACAAGATTTGATTGATGTATGGTTGAAGAAGGCTTCCTAATGTAGCCCACTCACTTGTGAAGCCAGGCCACCACAGTACCAACGAGAATGGACATCCGCCGGAACGCTTGAGCCATAAGCCATAGAAGGGGACTCGCCGCTCCCAGTCTTCACGGTCAAGTTCCACAAACAGACTGCACCATAAAGAGGGCATGCCTATGACAACATCCCTCCATTATCAGCATATTGTGATCAACAGCAGGGGGGCCTCCAGCTTTGGTATATACGACAAGCCATCGAATTCGAATTCCAGAAGGCAGTGGTGAAGATTTTGAGATAAAATTGCCGTTGGAAGGCTCCAGACAGTTGATACAAGTCTCTTGTGAAAATTAATGGACTGCGTGATCTTGTCCTTCTTTTTTATGAGTTGCTGGTGAATATTTTGCATATTATCCGTGACTGTTTCCAGGTCTGAGATCTCATGTGAAACTGCATCCAAACGCTGCTGGTGTTCAGTAATAATGGCGGTGATGAGGCTCTGGTCGTTGATGTCCTTGACATAATGGTTGGTACTGGAGAATTGAAATACTGGGTTTCGAGGTCTGGCATCTGCTAGTGGTCAGAAAACACTGTCAGCTATGCAATCAGCACGGATAGCCTTGCAGCACAGACGTACAATCACTCGTGAGTGCGCCAGCTGCAGTGAATGATTATTGTTCAGAGTGAAGTGTTTCAAACTTCAGCAATTACTATGACAGTTTGCATTGCACCAATAATATTCGAGGCCGGCAAGAGATTGACTTTTGAATTGAGTGTCTGCATGTCGAATTGCTAATGCGAATGTCGAGAAAAGGAGACCTGACTCGGACATGAGACTTTGACTATGTAGGATATTAGTAATTTAGCACGGTGCCGGAAATCGGAGCGGCCTACGGATGTTTCCGGCACCATGGGCCATGCCATCTTGTTCTTCCTCAATCCACTTGATATCTCCTCGACGACGAGCTCGAACTCGTTCACTAATATTCTCGCTCCGGATTTACTTTCTTTTGTACTCACCCGCCTCTCCCTTCCATATATTACTCCTCTACATCTCGCACGTCTAATTTGTTTTTTTCGTTCTCACTCATCTACACTTCGTAGCAAAGTCGTATCTAATCTTAGTTGAATATAGTTCAATTTACGTCCTTTTCCAAGCCTGACACGACCGAATTCGCGATCAGTTGTTCCGCCCACCCAGCGGCTCCAGCTGCTCGCGTCCCACCCCGAGCTTCGCTCGGTCCAGCCCAACCACCCTAAGGTCGTGTCGACAGCCAGTGGCCTTGAGCACAGACAATACTGGACGTAAGTTGGTTACCTGAAACCCGATCAAACCACAGTCAGCTTGCGCTTAGCGCTCGTGAGCTTCCATCCTATGGGTTTGAATCAAGTACGTCCTCATCTGCTCCCTCCCTGCTTACGCTTCTCTATTAGTATCAGCTTTTACGTGCATTATCGATGAATTTGAGTCCCATCACCGGACTAGTAGGGTTCTTTCGACCTCCAGCAGATGGCAATCGCTTAGAGGACAGCATCACTTCTCCCATTACAACGAGATTCCGGACTCGAGGAGTGATACAGATTGAGTCTGTACCTTGCCTCAGAGGCCTTTAGGTGATTACCATGGGGTACGGTCCTTTCACTTTGATATTATCCACGGATCCTAATCAAAACGAATCCACCATCTTCTCCTCATTACGAGCGTTTCGAGGATTGCCAACATCATATAGTAAAGCAGGCTACAGGTCACGTCGTTTGGACTCAGTGTGTATATTGAGTGACAACCACGTCATCTTCTGCCCCACGCTAGCATCAAACCTAAGATAGACCTTGTCGTGTCTACAATAATGCAGTGGATTCACATCGTGCCGTCACGACAGCTTAGCGTTACATGTCAATGAGTCCACGATGTGCCTCGCCTCGGCGATATCGACCCTCAAGGGCAGAAGATGATCACTTAGGGTACGTGTCTTCCGACACTATCAATGTCGTCAACTGTCTAATGATCCTGCTCGAAATGAGTCTAGCATATTCTCCGATAACGAAAATCACGGCAGACCAGAGTGACATGGTTCGATTTTCATCGAGTCACAAGGTCAACTCCACGTCAACTCTTAGCTTGTCAATGTTTCACGGTCCAGGGTGGATATCAACGTCAAAATCGGCCTCTTCTGCTCATTGCCCCTGGGATCACCTCCACCATCGCTAATGTTTCTCATTTTCTAGACTGCAATCTGGGGGTATTTGACCTGCAATTAAATTTAAGGCGAGCCACTTACGTATTGGCGTCATCTATCACTAATTCATACAGCCTTGTTTAGAATATTAGAGATCTTACAATTCACTGACAAGCGTATCATGCTGCCCGCTGACGAATTTGGCATGATGTATAAAATTTTATCGAAATGCAATCGAAAAGGGCACCTGCGACGCAGCGTGCACAGTTGACCGTCTAGCAGGTCTCCTAATCACTTCCACCATCTATCCTCGTCCCCAAGAATTCACTTTCTGTATTACCGAGCTCTGTTTCGCTCAATTTGAATTTCCAATACATCAACATTTCACCTTTCTGGATCAGCGTCGTGGCGCGCGAAAAGGCTGAGTCAAGCGCTTCGGCAAAACGGAGAGATGGAGAACGAGAAGTGATATTGGACCAACCGGTGGCTGTGCACTTCTTTGGACGAGGGAAAAGTGCATAGTATCGCCAGGATGCACTTTGAGAAGGTAAGTCGCCGCGTTGTGATACCTACTGACTAATTAAATAAGATACAGGCAGGAATAGGGCGATTCCTCTTCAATGATCGCAGCTGAAGCTGCCAGTTGGTTCAATATTGTATGGGCTTGAAGATGACACTCGCAATGACTTCACGGAGCCGACCGTTACCAGGAGTGCGATTAGGTTAGCTGAAGAATATGCCAGCGAGGAGCGAGGAACCCATGGTTAAATATAGACAACCCCGGGCAAGTCATCGTTCCCGGATGCGAATGGCACGTCTCACCACCTGTTAGGTCATATGTTGTAAATCACAATACTCGGACTATATTGTAGAGAAAATAATACTTACCATCCAAGAATTAAGATTTGCCCCTTGGTCCAAGACTGTTTCCTCGTGATCGCGCAATGTTGATAATATGTCCAAAACTCGTCCTGTTTCACACAAAGACAACCTTCAGCAGGCTAGAGGGCAAATAAACAAGATTCTATTCAGGTATAAATCAAATATAAAGTTAAACCAACGTTACAAGATGTTATGCTATACACACGTCTACTTCTGCCGCCTTCGCAGAAGCAGAATACGTCTGAACAATGTTCTGCTCTGGCGTAGTTTCTTGTTCATCGGTTTGTTCCTCTGTTGTGTCTACCGTGCGTGAGAATGCTATAGTTGTAGGTGGTGCAGCAGTTCGGCTCAACCAATTTTCTGTATATGCCCGCCCCGTTGCAACACGAAGAATGATAAACAGTTGCGAGATGCCCTGGTTCAAAAATACAAAACTAGGATCAGGGACACAGGTAACACGGGGTTTATCTGCTTACCTGTACTTGGGTAATAGACAGGAAGCATAGAGTAGTGATGCCGTTTAAATGCAGAGCAAATGCAACTATGAAGATAATTGCGAAGATGGAGTATCCCATGGCGGACTCGACGATCATGACAACGACGGTATCATAGAGACTGGAATCATATTGTGCCGCGATCCGCCTCATCTTGTTTCGCATGTCGAGTAAGATATACACCACAAGAATGGTATAAATCACATTGAGTCCCACTTGGATGCAGAGGTAGGCGGGTTCGACGTCGATATCATAGAATGCTGTTCCGGCACTCGCCTCCATCTGGATACGAATAGACAGTCCTGCTCAAGATGTTAGTGACTATTGTAGCTGGTAAATAAAGGAATTCACCGATCATGGCAAGAAAGAGTGTGATCATCGGGATTGTCACACGTTTTGCCCAATTCCATAACGCAAAACACCGGTGAAGCTATGTGTATAAGGCATCAGACTCGCATCAGCCCATATGGCAAACTATTCGGCTCACAAGCAGAGCTTGCATTAACCACTCTCCGATGTGGCCACTAGACGAGGCGTTAGTGCTAGAGGCCTGGGTGGAGACGTGCTTACGATGAAAGTGCCAGAACGTTGATACGATAAGCCATTTCGTTCTCGATTAGCGCGAGCGGACCACCAGGCGCATCACGAAGGTCTATCCAAATCATCTCCGTATATTTCGCGTTCGCAGCAACGCTTATCGTTATCAATGCGAACGTGACAACAACGTATAGAAGAAGTGCAAGACGATGACCTCGAATCTTTCCCTCATGTCGAGGCCGCCTCATGAGAGCAATGCAGGATTGTACTGTAAGGAGAAAGAATACGCCTATTATGATATATGAGTCTAATTTCGAATTGTGCCAGTCGACAGAAAACACACCGTAGGATACACACCCTAACAACATTCCAGCGAGACGAGATCGTTCGATCCACAGATTTGTGTCTGGAGTGTAGGACGACATGAACCGAAATTTGGTCACTAAGAGGTGAGGGGAGGTTAGGAGATACACAGACAGGTGGGTGGACTGGCGAGAAAGTTATAGTCCTAAATACCAATATATACATGCAGAGCATATTCTTTATTTTCGTCGCTAGAAGCAATATAACATCATATATTACGACGTGGTGGCCCCGCGATTAACTGGACTGATAAGTGAACATAACCAAAGAGACAGAAACCTGACGTACATATATAGGTTGGGAATATGACCCTGGCCCAGTGTTTGTGGCATTTGACAGCAGTTGACCGAGATGCCCGAATGTACTGTACAGTGTGCGGTAGCCAGCAGTCATAGTATCTCTCAGCGTAAGTGCACATTATCAGGCTGGCACCACTTCAATATTTGCAACAGCGGTCAGTAGGACTGACTTAGAGACCCTTGAATGTGAGTGAAAGGTATCACTCCGCCCCTCAGATCTGATACGACACACCCTTCCTAGATGAGTCCTAGAAAGGACTAAGTTATGTACCGTGTGTTGCTATCATAGCTGTGCAAATATAACGGACCTTCACAGGGCTGCCAGGGCACCGATGCGGCTGCATCATATAACATTTGACAGCATCGCAGATACGGTGGGTCACCAATTGTGTACACTACTGCAACGGCTGCTGGAAGCTGCTGCAGTTAGACGTGCCAGTGATCCCATAGTAGCACTGGTACGAAGTTGGTGCAATATTATATCGTCTCGATGCACTGGTACATTGCCAGGCAATCCCTAGGAGCGTAAGTTATATGCCGTCACGACCCAAAACAAGCTGCAATGAAGCTTTAAGCTTAAGTTTGATAACAGCTGAAGCATAATTTTCACTCACGCTAGGCGTGAACATTGTGACGCGTGGGAGGAAAATGATAGGACTGCTCTAGACTCTCCCACAGAATAACGCCGCTCGATCTCATGCGGCAAGTCCCTGACTCCGGCTCGCTTGCACTTTTCTTTCTAATAGGGCGAGGTACCTCACTTTAGATTCAGACTATATTGTCAGTCTACTGGGTGTCACTTGATGGAACTGAGAATATTCTCGCAATCTAAGAAATACTGAATTTCAACTCATCCAGAACCCGGACTAATACACTGATCTGCTCTTTGTCAGTAGGTACATTATGGCAGGCATCTTGGGCTTACTGTTTGATGATCCCGTTTGACCCACGGCATATTCTCTTCTCCACTCCATAACCTCTTGTTTATTCATTCGTACCACATTTCCAGCGACATCGTCTGCGTTCGACGTGATTCCTACAAAGCATTTGGTGGCGAGTGTACCAATGGATGTTCCCGAAAGAATGTGTACCCCAAGTGATGGGGCACCCACGGGCATGTCCGTAATGAAATTGTACGTTTTACTAAACCGCCCTGTAGGTGAGACGAAGAGATGTGATTGACCCAGTGGGTCACTTGGAGTTGCGAGATGTCGGTCGCTGTCTCCATGTGCCGTCCCGGAGTTGGACTGACACCACGTGCGGAGTTCTCGTGCTACTGAGAGTCATATTGCAATGTTTTAAGACTGCAAGTATTGCCGCTGCACGCCGAAAGGGTCAGGTACGAGTCCCGTTTAGGATAGGCTCAGCGTCGGTTAGCGTGTTTGGCTCCCAAACGACATTGACGTTTTGGAATTGAGCATCCCTTCAATGAGTGGCGACAAAGGTGACAATACGATATGGTACACAGTCACAGAATCAGGGCAGACGTTGTTATAGCCAGGGTCTTGGCTGCTGGGGATAAAACAAACATTCGATTGGAAGTATTACTGAGGCAACATTGACGAGGCGGGGGGACCAGCAGGGAGCGAGGAAAGGTTGCCGCAGAGCATAACGAGAGAAGGTGGGTGGAAGTGTTGAAACAGATTTGTGCGATGGAAGGAGTGGGCAAGAAGTTAAGCGAGCGGGGGTTGAGACGGATCACGCGATTAGAACTAGAGATTGGCAAATGGGGCAAACGGCGTTATCCAAGAACTATACAGCAGAGAAGGATAAAGTTAAGGTTGCAAGAGGCGGTAGAGACGTAAGGAGCCCAGAAAGTTGACCAGTCGTTCAACGCAGAAAACTTATAGATTTACTAGACTGGCCAACCATTGAAGGATCTTTCGTCCATGTGATGATTGAATATCGCAGTACAGACTTGCCGAGCTGCGGGTTTTTGTTGTTGTTTTCCTACGGTAGTGACTCGCACTAGTGATGTCCGCCGACGCCAGGTCCAGGAGAGTCTGAGGACGACCGTGACGAGCACGTCTGCCATTAAGAGTCCCCCACCCGTTCTCTCACTTTTCCCCATAACGCCCGTCTGATTTCGTAACCAGTGGGAAGCCCTTCATACTCTCTTGCGCTCCTGTCAAACTCAGGCTATGCCCAGTAACTTGAAGATGTCGATGAAGTACCGCGAGCAAAATGACACATGGTTTGCGTAGTTGTTAACAAGTCTAGTAACAACCACTAAAGTGCGCCTCGTCATTTGGACGAGTCTATTGAAGTAAGTTCAACCCAATACTATTATAGCTGGTACTGTACCAGTGTGAAGCTCCACCTTCACACCAGTTACGACTCGCTGCAGGACTTGGAACATTACCAGTTAAAGTCGTGCCTTAGTAACTGACAGACGTGCGGCGTCTTCTGCTCGTACCCCGTCGGCCACATAATATCTAGCTACCACGTTCCTGCGAGGTACTGACAGCCGCATCTTTTATTTCCCTCTTAGTCTCCCCTATACAAATCATAGACACATGGCAATAGTCGCGCGTTCCCTCTTATCTTCCTCGAGGCCTCTTCTTTTTTTATCTAGAGCTTCGTGTCTATCTCCGCGATCACTAATCGATTAAACAGTTACGCTTTTTCACGGAATTTGGATTGATTACTAGGTCGTAGGCTTCTTCGAGGGACTTTATACCAAGACTGCCTACCGTGCTATCTATTCTCGCGGTTATAGCCTGCATTGACCCCAAAGATCATCGACATCTTCGGTCAAATTCTAGAAGCGTTGATTTGCGCACACAGAATCATGCTTCGGTCCGATTCCAAGGGCATTGCATAACGAACTTGGTTCATGAGGCTTCAATGCAACAAACAAGATCTGGATAAATGGCACGTTTGGTCGTTATTTTCACATGCGAAATCCCTCATATAGCACTCCTTCTTTCTATCCTTGCGCAAGCCTCTCTCGCTCTCTGTACCACAATACAGCTTATCTTACCTACCTTCTGTCTTAGATCGAATGTTCGCTTGTATCTCGTGTCCATCATGGACCATGAACATGAAAAATCAAACCCCGTGCGATGTGGTCCAGGAAGTGGACAAGGGGTGCTCATCTACATGTAAGCCCTTTTCAATGGTTTCATTTATCGGCGCTCAAATTACTCTAGACGCTACTATCTCCCCTCCCCCTTCTGAGCAAGCGTTTATTCCGGGCGGCTCAAATGTGACTGCATGTACATGGTAGGCTCTCACTGCCCATACGCGACTTAGTAAATAACGATGTCTGATAAACAGCTCCTGGGCGAGTTACAACTTGTTTAGCGCCTGTATGTTCTGTGCTTCTTCGTCACCTTCACTAGTGAGGTAAGTTTTCCAAGGTCATCAGATATATATATATGAGCCAACATAGTACAGTTGGGACGAGTGGACAGCCAATTGCTCTACAAACCTAACGTCGACATCAACGTGAGTTTCTACCAGTATGTCCCCTGATAAACTGATCTGACGGATCTGTCAAAGATACTTCCCTTCGTATGCGGGAGTAACGCTACCTTCCAATACCTCGATACCTTGTTACGCGGGCTACAATCGTACGTCCGGAAACCACTGATCACTAAGCCACCCTTTCATGGGAACTCTCCCGCAGCTCGAAGCTGGCCGAATGGGACATTTAGCGCAGTGGCTGCATCTGATATTGCCGCCATATGTATGTTCACTTTGGTGAACCCGCGAACACATACTGACTTCGATAAGCACACTCCGATTTGACTGGAGCCGCTAGTTCTTGCACTTCATCATCAAGCTCTCATAAAACTCCAGTGGGTGCGATTGTTGGCGGAGTCGTTGGGGGTGCCCTTCTGCTACTGCTGGTCTGTGGTTATGTCCTGTTCGTCACACATCGCAGGCGCAGAAGGGCAAAAGCCTCCCCTGAAATTACTCTGTCGAACAGCCCACACTTCGACGATAAGTCAGCGAAAGACGTGTATCTGTCTCCTCCGAGTCCACACGATTCGTTTTCTTCACCAGCATTGGCTGTTGATTCTGGCGGGAAGCTCACGTGGGCGGGAATTGCAGACGCGCGTCCGGTCGCAACATCGGCTCCTGAATCAGCAATCGACGATACTCCAGCAGATGGTCTTTGTAGTGCCTCTGTCCCTGGTTCGCACAAAGCGCCACAAGGACAGACCGCTGGGGTACACGTTTTGGATGGGCGCCCAATCACAGGTCAAAATGCTCAAGCGATTGGCGTTCACGCGGGAGCAGATCACACTGGAATGGCGATATCTGAACTGCGTACTCCTGTGCGAGAACGGCCTACCGCAGTGGGGTTTGTGCAGGGACATGGGAACACGGTTCCAACTCTAGGACGAGCGATCGAAAGTGCTCCCTTGGAAGTAGAACATAATAATGTCGCAATTCCTCATGCACACCGTTCATCACAGGAGCTGATCGGCGGAGTGATACCTAGAGAAGAACCTCTCGTCATAGCTCCAGCATTAGACCTGGAGGTTGCCGAAGGCATCAGGTCCATCCCCGATTCTTACGGCACACTGCCAGCACAATCCCGCTGGGGTAAACATTCTGGAGGGGTACCCAGTCCCGAGTCGGCAAGATGTGCAAGCAATTAATGTTCACGAGGATGCACATCACGTTGAGACGGAGATCTCTGACCTATGCTGTCCCCCGCAAGAGCGGTCTACCGCGATGGAGTTTATACAAGGACATGAGATGGCAGTTCCGACGTTTGAACTAGCGATCGAAAGCGCTCCCTCGGTGGCAGATGTCACAATGTCTCATGGGTACCATCCATCGGGGGAACTAATTTCCAGAGCAGAACCTAGAGAGGAGCTTCTGACTATAGCTCCAGCGTTAGATCCGGGGATTGTCGAACATGAAGGGGAGTGCCTCAGTGATGACAGGGAGCTTGAATCCGCCTCTGTAAGTATTATCAATCCTTCTCGATGTCTTGGACGACATCATCCACCGCCCCCAGATCAGCGACGTTGCCACCGAGGCCACCCAACCCGAGGCTGAACAAGTCGGAAATCTCCTAGCAATGCTTTACGTCGAAGAGAGCCCGTCCACTGCCGTTGTTCATGATGATTCTGCAAATCTCCGAACTGTATCTCAAGCAGAAGCAGAGGCTGTACAAGCTCTCCTAGTTTCAGACACACGTGACAGGGTGATAATGCCCATGGCCCGGAGATCGTCTCACCCATATATAGAGACAAGGAAAGCACCCGTATCTGAGGACCTGGTAAGTCCTCTTTGGTATGCTGAAAAGAATACGGTGTCATTGAGTGTCGTTCGATGTCGTACATAGGTCAAGCGCGTGGTATACACGTACCTGATGGATCCTGCAACAAAGCAGAATGCACATACTTCGCGTACACATGGCTTGAAGCTGTGAGTGATGCTTCGTCTGTTTTCCCATAGATCGAGACTGTTTATAACTTTTGTACAGCGACTTGCTGTTCATCCTGGATCTCACTGGCAGTCAACAACCATACATAGACTCAGTCAAATCATCTATTAATTATATCTGCGCGGAGATACTGGGATCAGATCATGTGAATTCAGCTCAGCCAGGCGATCTTCGCGTCGCATTTATTGGGTTCCGCGATCATCCACCCCAGGAAGATTCTTTCGTCACCCGGGAATGGGACTTTGTGTCGGATATCACCCGAATCCACGCAAACTTGAGGAGTCTTCCTGGTGCTGATGGTGGTGGAGATGGACCAGAAGCTGTAACGGCAGCTCTAGCTCGAGCTTTAACGATGAGGTGGAGGAATGATTGCAACAGGGTCGCTGTGTTAATATCGGATGCTCCGCCCCACGGTATTGGATCTCAGGGCGATTACTGGCCCTACGGTGTACCAGGTGGTGAGAACTCGTTGCCGTCCGTTGTGATGAGCTCCCTGAGTTCTGAACGAATGCAGTTCCGGACCCTCTTGATCTGGCGAGAGAGATGCTCCAGAAGAAGATCACTTTAGTGCGTATTTCTCACTCCAACACATTCTATTTGTCGACATGCATCTTTTAGCACTTCGTCGCTTGCGAACCAAGCTTGAGTCGCTTTCATGTAAGAACATATTAAGGTCCAAAATAGATGTGATCATTCAATCTTACCTAGAATGCGCTTGATTTTTACCGTGGTCTGACCCGCATAACGGCGTAAGTCTCTTACAGAGGCAGATGATCAGTTTGACTGACATTGATTTACTCAAGGGGTATTGTAGTCCCACTGCTTGACGCCAGGGTTATGTCAACCTGCATCATCGGCTCTGCTCTCGAAAGCCTTGCGATTCAGGATCTCATAAACGAATACAGGGAAACCCTCAAGGAGTTGGTTTCTTCACGAGATCCCTCGTTGGTGGTGAAATACCTCCATGCCCTAATGCGCGTCAGAGGCCGGACAGCCGACCAGTTGATTATGGAGAATATTTATGCCATGTCTGATGATAGGAAGGAAAATGTAGAAATCTGGTCGTCAGCTCGCAGCCTCGCTGATGCGAAGGCTCGATTGGAGGTAAGCTTGTGTTGATTCACTGGGCTGGGATTTGTGTATTCACAATATTCGTGTTAGTCCTACTACTAGGTGGATGGGTGTACATGAGAGAGCAGTGCTAGGCGTGAAGTTGTGTAAGATACGTTTTGAAGTAGGCCGCGATCTTGATACGTACTTGGCTAAAATTCTTGATGCAAAAACATGCAGATTGTGACATACTTCTAATTTCAATGACGAGGAGTCTTGCGAAGATTAGAAAATAGGCCTGAACAAGCAAATTAGGTACGGGTGACCTGGATCGAGAGAACCGGGAGAAATAGATTGGTAATTAGGTGGGGCGCCCACGAAGGAGGAATAGGGGCACTGGATATCAGCTATGAATTTCAGTAATCGAAAGATCATAGCCATATAAACGGCAATGCATGGCGTAGATGAAGAACTACAGGTAATACAATTGTCAGCAAGGGGATCGTCAATAGAGTATGCAGTACATAGAACAGGGATGAAACTAATGATGAGGTTTCGCGCTCGTGGTGATCTAACCACAGCAGTGGGGGACAACCTGCCCGTTCAAGCAATCTGTGGCCCGTGTACTCCGTCACCTCGACCTGATGCGAGAATGTCGCGGGTGTGTACGACAAAGATTGCGAAAGTTACAAGAACCCTAACAAGAATATGAACAAGGAAGCATTATTAATAGACATGTATCAACGATACATACAAAATAACCCAGGCAAAGACATCTAGCGCGATCAGTTGACCGCAATACACGGAAAGGCTTTGGGCACTAAAAAGATACAAGGAGAACGATGAGTAATAGAGAGAATGTACCAACTTGCGATTCAGTTGACCACCGAGAGCTGCAGTTATACTTGCAGCGCCCGCGGTCCAGAAGACCCATGTTAGACACAGGCTATATATATAACGAGTTGGTTCGAGTCAGCAAGTTTAACTCGCTCCAAATGAGGTCTACGTACAAGAAGATATGAGAAGCCATACTACCCAAGACACTGTCTGGAGGAGGAAAGAAGAAAAACATGCGGTAACTAGAGAATATGATCGTCCATGTTGAAGTGAACAATAGAAAATGAGTGCAGTCTCGTCCAGCTAGACTGAAGTAGTTATCGTGCACGTCAAATTGTGACGTGAGCCAGGCTGAGATAGCAAACTGTCACAAGGGGTCATTATTTCGCCATTAAAATAAAACGTGCATATACCTCGATGATACCGAAGAAAGTAATCAGCAAGAAGACAACTGAAATACAGAATACAGCCGACTGAGTAAAGCACGACGGTACAGAGGACGGAGACTCACTATTGTGTCCCCTTCGTATGTGAGTATCCAAATCCACTGTGCGGTGTAACTGGACTGGCTGAGGGATGGTGGGATTGTTGGTACTAGGGTGTCGAGGTTGGGTATTTACAAGGATTTCCAGCTGGGATTGCAATTGCGACAGCTACGAGGACGCAACGTAAGTCAAATATAAATGCCGCCGAAGCAAATGACCACCTTTCTGTGGAGAACTAATTTTAGAATATGTTCGTTCGCTTGTAAGCGGAGACTCACAGAGCATGTTCATTCTCTAATTTCTGAATCCTAGAAAGCAGACCTTCTTCAACTACGCGAGATGTTTTCGAGTCGAGGTCTGCATAAAGTTTGCAAGTGCGAAGCTTGTCACGAAGGCGACGACATTCTGCTTTTTCGCGCTCGCTCTGATCTTGAAGAACTTTGATTCGCTGGAGAGAAGCCACGGCAGCTCGAAGTAGTTTATGCTGAAAGTACCACATGTGAGAAATTGATGTATTAGTAGCAAGCACCAGTATACGTCGCGTTGACGGTGCGCGCACGATGCAAAAGACTCACAGAATTGGGAATATCCGAATGAGATTTCAGCCATTCCTGCACCTCGGCGACTACTTTGACAACTTCTGCATTGGGTGTGTCTTCGCCCGAGACTAGAGACATGCGGTGAAGGAGATTAGCATGCTGATCGTCGATAGTATCCTGTTCAGCAACGTCTCGTTTGGATGGATTTGCGATGTAGAGTTTCTTGACACTATCTGACCGGAAAGGTTCGCGGCAGAGGGGACATGCACTTAGGGACAAGGAACGAAGGCATCTGGGATTGAAGATTCACATATGAGGGGAGAGACATGAGTACTGGGCGGAACCTGACAGGGAGCAGGAACGCACGCGAGACAGAATATATGACCACAGGCGATTGCATGTGGAGAATGAGCAGGTCCTGAGGAGATGGAATAGGGATCAAGGCAGACATCACAGCAACTTGCAGGATGGACAACAAGCATACCTAGCTCACAAGAAAACTGCACTACTTACCGCTCCTTCCCGCCACTGCTTGACGTACTGTGAGGCGTTGAGGAGGTGTGGACTTTAATTATCAGAACCAGTGCAAAGTTCAAACCCAGCACAACGTTGTACCCCTCACGCGGCTGGCCTGGGACTGTGCGAAAGTCACTCGACTGTGCCACTTATGCATTAATCCGATCTATCACAGGTTTCCAAAGTCTGTGAATGAACATCCACAATGTAGTGCATGCAGTCATTACTGATACAAATGTCAAAGAACTCCTACTCATGTTATCGGTAGGTTTACTCCCGCTCTTCTTGGCCAACTGGACGAGGTGTCGCGAAGTGAATCGGCGGCACTTTGTCCACCGAGGTAAGATGGAGGCTGGTGATGCGACGAGGGTCATCATTTTCATCCGCCTGAACGTTAGAGTCTTCTAGGCGTTCTACCCTAGAGTTAAAATATGAGGAACAGCAGCATTACAATGAATTTATATCATACTTTGCACTGAAGTTGATGTGAGTGAGACGGTGAGCAGGAGCAGCGCGAACGCGGAACATCATGCTACGAGTGATGATCAAAGTTCCGGCAACCACTGAGGGCTATCAATAAGTGAAAATCAGAATAGTGATACCATAAGGTTGGGCATGGAAACTCACTTCGTCCGGACTATTACCTGTGGAGATCACGTTCTCCCAAGAGAGTGCAACTCCTCTAGTAGCGGCTTTGCGCGATGAGACGCTGTCCCTCAAAGCATCAAGTGTCGAAGGTGCATGGTTCACGCGAACCTCGCAGGAAGGGGAGAATGCAGTGTCGAAGGCGTTGGCAAATACCTCGTCCTCTCGCGCTTCATAGAGGGCACCGAGGTGAGATTGCGTCCAAGATATGAAGTCGGGCTTAGACATGTATGGTGATTGTTGTGAATTTGAACCCAACACTACGCGGCTGTTGTGGTACAAAGCACGATTGTGGAAGAGATTGGCTGCAGCTGCTGCAAGAGTCGAGCGCGTGGAAATCTGAAGAATTTGACCTAAGATGATGATGAAGCAGGTACAAAATCTGATCATGTTCTCACTGCTCGGATCGCTCAGGAGTCAGAGGTCAATTGGGGCCCCATCTGCATTAGCGGCCGCATCATGCATGCATGTGTCATGTCAATGAAGTACTAGAAGCAGCTCCTTTCCAAAAGTGGCTCCTTCGCAGTGCGCACTGTGTCTCCTTTTGTTTACTGAACCATTCTTTCCCCTTTTCCGATATTCTTCCCATGGTAGTCGGCAATACGATGAGTTGAAGCCGGATTTTCATTACATGATCATTTCGACCTGAACTTTGTCCCGAAACTCCGGATCCCACTGGCAACCTGAGCACGTGCCGCTTGTTCCTCATGCTCGTGTGCACGTTCGATCAGAACCATCCCTTTCTTCGTCACGCTCTCACCAGCCATCGATGTGTTCGCACACTGAACGTACCCAAGACCTGTTCTCCCCCTTTTGGGGAGAAGATAGAGGGGAGGCGGCTCATTCTTCTTCACTATGTGGCAGACTCGTGCTGGTAGAGAGTAGAAGGCTTCGTGGACAGAGTCTTCAAAGGGAGGTGTTCGGTTAATCGAGGGCTTATCGTAGTAGCAAATGCCATCGGAGCTGAGCGAAGGGTAATAGCGTTGTGATAGGTGTGCTGGAAATTTGAGGATGGACTGTTTTGGTCAGTGTTTGACTTGGAGGAGCATCGTGAGAGTAAAAGAAGACCTCGCGATGTGCCCGTGGCGGTCCGTCCGTTGTATCGAAAGCCAGTCTCCAGCGGGTAAACAGTATGTGCTTTGCGACATGCTCGAGTTCAGGCTTTGATTGAACTCGAATAACTAGGTGAGCGCGTGTACATGCGTCGGAATCGTTTATGTATTCTAATACTCTCTTTCAAGCACCGAGCTTATGGTGAAGCCTTATGGGCTGGACTGGTTACTCCAGTGAGGCGTTAACGTCGAGTGAGACTTTCGATACATCACCATCGACTTTGCCGCAGGCGATCCTTTCGAAGACTTGAAGTGCACAGCCAGAGGCCTTGAATGATGGCCTGACTCTCTGGTTTCGAGTTTCTTGAAGCACCACTTCGGTGACGTGTGCGCATCGCAGTGAGAGCAACTAATGCGTTCATGACTAAACAGCCTATCTCATCGTATCGAGCTGTATGCCCTCGAAACCAATTGAACTTTCTGTTGGTCGTTTATCTCGTATCGATCACGAAACATGCTGATTTCTCTGGTGGCCTCTATTTGTGCATTAAATTCGAGATGTACTGGCACTGTTTTTTCTTGGCCAACCGTCATAATTGGAACCAAATAAGTGTGTGTGTATGTTTCTGTGCACGGTGGGCGCAAGTACTCACAACACACTCAGTATAGCATTTAAACATGTGTTTTCGGGTGAAGAGGGGCACTGAGGTTGACGGAAAAGGGGTAATTCCGAGGGCTTTGGGAGCCTCAGATTTTACTCGAGTCTCATGCCATGAAGCTCGTGGCTCAAAAGAAACAACCTGTTGCAGTCCCAGAAGGCATGGAACTGAATTTTTCTACTTCGTCCGTGGTGCTGGTGCGCAGCAGCTAGTGTCGATGCGCTCCCTTCATTTCCCGCATATCTCCTTTCCTGGCTTGGTGGCGTCATCATCCCTATGACGTAATTTCAACTTGGACGGTGGCCAACGTTCAACTGCGCACTCTGAAACTGCTCTGACACTCAAACACACTTCATGAACACCATCATGAACCATAATCCAACCCAAATAATTGCCTTTTTTCTCTGCCTATCATCCTCTGCGTATGCGCAAGCTCTCGATCCGTATACCTCATATTGGAGCGGTGCACGCATCGCTGGACTTGTGATCGGTGAGATATTCTTGACCATTGTTAGGAGCATTAACCGAGCGATAGGATCCGATAAATTTAATCTGTAGGCATCTTGTTTTTGCTATTATTACTCTCAGCGTGCTGTATATCTGTAAATCGTAGTCAGCGACGTTCGACATCTGCCACTGTACCCGGGACGAATGCTCAGCCAGGCCTACCTTACTCACCTCCAATATGGCAAGGCGCGCAGACGTATGCACCTCCGCCTGGTCCCCCACCTGGTCACCCGTCCAATACTGCAAGCATGAATCCATATGAACTTAACGAGTATCCTGGATCACAGCCTCCCCCTCCATATGTGAAAGGAGGAGAAGGAGTCGAAATGCCGCAGGAAACAAATTACTCCTCGGTAAGTAGTGAAACATTTTCATGAAACAACGCTTCATGCTCATGTCGTTACCCATAGCCTCCAGGCCCCCCGACGGCTGCACATATGGTAAGCCAATAGTGCTGAATGGAAAATGTTATAAGCTGATCACGTTCATGATCAGAGAGAGGACAATCGTTTTGTATGAGATCTCACTGCTCAGGAACGTTTCATGAATTGCGGAATGGTTCCGCGGCATCTATTCTTGCTTCATACATATCAGACATAATGATCACCCTACTAAGAATGGCATATTGTTTGAACCCTTGTGTATCATGTCTTCTAGGTGTATAATACTGACATCTATTTGTTCATCCTAACCTAATCACACCTTTAGTCCAGTCATACGGCCTTACTCGGCATAGACGTTCACACAATTTATCCCACCTACTGAGTCCGGATGAGCTTCGCGGGTGCCAGTGTGTAAAATACCACCCGGCGGTTACCAATCAGTCATCTCCCAGCAATTAGCCTCCGCCGCGGGTTCTCATCGCACAAGAGCAACATGATGACCACAGTGCCGGCGCGTTGGCTCCCATTTCCCTGAAACGCTGACCAATGCAAAGGCAAAGCACCACTAATCGGTGGCCGCACAAGCCCGCACTAACGAGGCACGTGAATCGAAGCGGTCAGACTCTTCTCATGCGGCCTTCTATCAGCCAATGAATCTCGTTTCAGCCAAGTGTCATGATGCAACCACAGGAACACCTTCATTCTCAAACTCTATTGTGTCAAGCTTTCGAAGGTCATCATCGTTGCATGCAACCTGTGCGAACTACGAGGTTGCCTATTCATGACAGAAGAAGCGTCCATGGGGTGAGGCTAGACCATAGATCGCAAAGACGTGCCCCCATCGTGGATTGATTTTCCACGTCTTCCTTCACGGGAACGGGCCGCAAAAGTGGGGGTAGCCCTTTGCCAAGGAGTCTCCATGTTGGAGGTGTCCGGAACATGGTAGGGCAACGAATGGTTCCCAGTTTCCCAAACCCGATAGTATCAATCAGAACGTTCCCGTGTGCTTGATCGTGGCGTAGGTCCTTGACGTGGCGTCCACCATGGCGATACCTGAAACATTGTCAAGATAGGAGCGACTCTGCGACATGGTGATTGATCGGCCAGACTTCGCGTGTGATCGTAGAGTTCCTAGTAGCCCGTATGACAAAAGAAGATATTTCATGAGTTAAGGGATTGGTGGGAGATCAGGGTGGAGTCAGGAGCTTCGAGCACACGTTTAAGGATCTCCGCATAGGATGATCGTCCGAGTAGGCAATCGCCGGATGTAATGTCGTGAAACATTGCGCGTACCATGTGACCAGATCGTATCGGTTGGATAGCCTCGATCTTGAGAGTGGATGGGCAACTGACATATACCGGGATTCCATAGGTTCGTCACGGCATGCCTTCCGGAGAGAGATACGACAGAAGACAACACGACAAAAGACAGTACGACAAGAGGCAGGAAGCCTCAAGGGAGACAGGAGATCACCGAGATATCTCCGTGGTAAGAGATAAGAGGATTACGTTGTCTGCCGTTCGTATGGCGGGCAGGCGCCTGCACGGAAGTCCGAGGGAGTAAGACAGCTCGGGTTTTTTTGTGTGTGTGAGCGAACAGGACAGTTACTGGCATGAGACACATGTTCAGTAGGAGATCGCAGAAACGACACAGAGGATGTCGAAGAAAGGAAATCGGAAAGTATCATTAGGGTTGTGGAGTGGGTAAGCAGTGAACTTTGTCACCTTTGATTGACCTTATGGCATGCCGCCGGGAAGTCGGAACGAAGACGGAGTAAATGAACGAAGCCGCTGAGGATTGCTGAATAATTCATGTCGGACATAGGAAATAGGGACTCGTATGAGGAGAAATTCAAGGGTATGCGTGTTCGATTTGCGACCACAGACTGTCGCAGTCCGACGACGCTTTTGAAGGGTTATCCAATGTGCCCTAATCAACGGCTATAGCAAACAAACTATTGCTCGCTGAGTTATCGTGACAAAAATAATTATCGCTAACCGTATGGAAATACTAGGTGCTCTGGGGTTGAGGAGAGTGATCGAGGACATGGATCCTGAAATATCTGAGTGGGGGGAAAGGTCGTGTCACATTCGTCGACACGGTGCTTTTCGAAGATTTGTGAGGGAATAAAATAGCCATATTAGAACATACGGAAGCAATTGGAGTCAGAAGGGTCATAGATGAAGCTGCGGACGGCGAGAAGGAGGCTCGCGGGAAGACCGGGAATGATGGAGACGTGAGGCAGACAAACAAGCGCATAGGATGTGGTACTTAGTAGGCGTGGAAGTATATTGCACGGCGGCCTGGTAGGAATTGCGTGATTATCACACACTGCGGCATGGAACACACAGCTGGGCGCCGTTTGAACGCGCCAGGGTTTTGCAGCAGCATCAGTTCGTTGTTGCTAGTGTCAGTGCTATGCTACATCGACAAGCTTCAGAGGGTCCAAATTAATGGACAGAAATACGCACATGAATATGAATGTTCCAAAGATAACAAGCTAGCTTGTTATTTTGGGCCATACCATAATTTTGGGTTGTTCAGCGATCTTTGCAAGGAGTGACGTCGCTTCGCAGAGTAGCACTCAAATTCGATCAGGTACGAGAGTCTGACCGTCTTTTTGGTATGAATGCCGGTTGAAATTCGGTTCACTGGCGAAGAGACAGCTGTTATCAAAGCGTCTAGAATCCAGGTGAACGGACGTCCTTGGATCCGAACCTGATGTCAGAAGACCTATGTACAAGGCACGATGACGGAACAAGGGGTGTGAAGATAAGACTTAGGATCGGTTGCAGTGTTAGTTGAAGTGTTTACTGCGGAGGGACATGAAACCCCCCCCCTACTTACTACGCGGACATGAAAAGGTGGGCATCCGAGGGACTCAAGTCTCGCTGGGTTGAATCGATGTTACTAAGGCTGCGGGGGGCGAGTTAGTGTGAGAAAAAAGGATGAATGATAGATAATGATGATACATAGGAAACTTACTATTGGACGAATCTAACTGACAAGTCATCTTGTCTAGCGAACATTTCAACTAAAAGATGTTTAACCTAATTTGGTATTTCTAGTGAATTTAGCTTGATCTTTCTATGAACTTTACTTCCTAATTAAGATAGAATGATAGAATCCGGTGAGATCCGGAACTGTGGCTTTAATCCCGGAGAATGATCTCTGAATCTGATGAGCGCCGTTTGCAGTTGCTTGGGTTTCGGCACCCGTTCGCGGAATTACTTGCCGCCAGTGAAAGATCCAAACTTCAAAGACAAGGCTCCCATCCTCTCGTCCACTGCCATCTCTCTTCTGTACTCCCATCATCTCTCCCTTCATCGTCTCTTCATCCTTTTCGATAGTACAATGGGCAGGAGAAAAATTGAGATTCAACCGATCACTGTAAGTTTCATTTTTATTATGTAGTTGCCTGCTGCTATTCTCGGTCGCGGTTGTGCCAGCGCGTCTTACTCCAATTTTACTTGACCTCCTCTTGATCCATCATTAACGTCCCTCTCTGTAATTCTTAAACATAGCACGAGCGTAATCGTTCAGTGACTTTTTTAAAGGTAAGCCTTTGGCTATTTTTGCCATTAATAGCTTGGCAGCTGATAACTTATAATTATCCTCACCTCCTTACAGCGTAAGAATGGTCTCTTCAAAAGGCCTATGAACTAGGCGTCCTCTGCTCTGTAGATGTCGCCGTCGTTATCTTTGGCGAGTTCTTTTTCATGTCTCATATGTGTGTCCTTCCTAACATGAGCATCATGCATCATCAGAGGAACGCGCGGGTCATCACTTGAAACTTTATCAATATTGTTCTGGCGACATCCACGATATCATTCAGCGTCACGTTCGTGTAAGTAATTTTTTTCTTTTGTCTGTTCTTTACCAACTTTTTTTTTCTGTTCAGTACGACGGAGAGAAGGACACCCGAACTCCGCACGATTTCGCGAACAACGCTAATGCCAAACTTAATCATGACGCTGATATTGACGATGACGAGGGCGACGACGACGACGACCCAGATTCTGCTCCCACACGTGGAGGCAAGAGGCGCCACGAGCCCAAGTTGAAATCGGAATATGGTAACAACGGGAAACTTCTGATTCCTTCAGGAGGTGACATGGGTCTAAACGTCGATGTAAGATTATTATTGATATCTTTTCTTCTCATTCGCTTATTCTGAAACAGATGGCTGATTATCACCGTCCTATGACCATCCCTCCCCCTCCTATGCCCCTTCATCACTCGTCGCAGCTTCCATCGGTTGGTGGGGGATCTGCACTTCCTATTTCCACAGAACGCCATTCGTCTTCCGGTCGGTTTGCTCCCTCCAAACGGTCAAATTAGCTCTCAAAAGAAGCCCCGTCTAGCACCTAACGTTCATGGAGCCAATGGGTCCAAGCTTTCGGGGGACGAGTCTATGTACAATAATTATCTCCCCTCACCCACGTCAGCTCATTCTACTGCATATCGATCAAACGGTCCATCGTCTCACCAACTTCCGTATAACGGATATATGGGAGTGTCAAACAGTCCCCCGCAGTCCTTCCTGCCGTCGAATTTCGACTTCCCGTCCTCGTCGTCGCGAGGCTCTAATTTACCGCGTAATAATAGCTACAGCAGCCAACGGTCATCGTATTCTCAACCTCAGGACCCCCAATTACAGGGAATGTATCACCAGTTAATGCGGCAGAATCACCCGCATGGTCAACATTCCCACTCAAGCGGTTTACATTCCCAGCAGTCTCCAGACTCCTTGTTATCCACATTTCTAGACAATGATGAACATCGGCAGCCGCAAAACACAGGTCCACAATACGCGCCGCTTGATTGGCCCTCCCATGGGCCACCACAGCCGCCGCTGCCACCCCCGTCGCAACCACCACAGCAAGAATCAGGTATGATTTACATTTCTTTTTCAATGGAAATATTCTCAGACTGTCATAGGGCCTCCTGGAGACCCTAGTTGGCTAGATTTCCTGTCGCAGAATGGATCTCAATCAGGCGCCCAACAGCTCCATATGACACTGCCTCCCGCTAGTGGGCGAGATGGTCTCTCATGGGAACGAGATCGTGATGCAGAGCATTACTCCGCTGAACGCGGTGGTGACCTTCATCCAGATAAGTCTTCCAATGGAGGAACGTTGATGTCGCCGCGTTCATCACGCAAACGGCCGCGTGCTGAATCAAGTGCTGCGGATGAGAAACGCTCATCGCCCAGCGCGCGAGCTGTCTCAGGACAGGATAAGATGCATGACCCTGGCAGCAGTGGGATAGACAAACAAGACAAGTGACCAGGGCTCATAGATGATTTTCGAACAGTTTCTGTATGCCTATGTTTATCTTGGACTCTGAATTTCTTGTGCAGCGATGTTAACGTACTTCATGACGTATGGGCTTGTCTGGACATGCCGGGATTAATGCCACCTTGTTATCGATGTGTTCCCATGGCACATGCACCCCCGATTCGTGGCATGTTTGCATATGATCATAGGCTAGTATTATGATGACCAAGCAGTAAGCCTTTTTTTGGGACTGTTGGTGAATAATACCTATGTAGCTGATGATTTCAACATTCCGAGTTGCGATGATATGATCGTGCCTGCATCGTCCTCAGGAAAATCCCTAGAAAATCGTAAACGCCGGTGATGGTTCACGGAATCACCGCAGCACTACGTAATAGTCTGGTATGATCAGTCAAATTGCCTCTGGCAAGAAGGCCGAGCAGCTTTGGCCCTGGTAAAGACCCCAAGGACATTGGCGGCTGGCACGAAACTTGAGTATAGGAAAAAAAAGCGGATGGCAAGCCGACGGCTTCCCCTTCGCTCACCCACTCTTCCTCCCATGCCCTTGGTGCACAACCGCACCCGACTCAAGATACTCCCGTAGTACAACCTCCCATAGCCCTAGTACCGCCATCGAAGTGACTTCCTGCTGCCGCCCATGCCTAATTGCAACCTCCTGCTACACTGACACAGGAACGCACCCAACCGTGCTACCATCGATACGACCTCCCGCTGTCCCCCGCCCTAGGTCAACCTCCCATACGTCCACAGCCCCATATTCCAAGGGCAACGTCACTCCCCTGACACGCCCTTCTATGAGTCTAGTGTTGCCCACCCACCTGGCACTGCTGCCACGACTTATTGCAGTCTCCCGCTGCTCACTTCGACCTCCCGGACCTTCTTGTCATCCTCGGCGCCTCGCACGGCCGCTTGCAATATCTCATTCTTTCCATGGTTGGCACCCTCATTAGCTCGCAAGCACCACCCGAACAACACTCACTCATTCTTCACCAAGATTTAAATTTATAATTAAGCAGATACATATATTTGGTATATTGGCAATTTACATAAAGCAATAGACCGACATGCATTAATAGACGACATGAAAAAAGCATATGGAACGGGGATGACAGACAGCGCGAGAAAATATTACAGGTACCGCAAGAGGAATTCGGCGAAGGGGGGATGGGGGCGAAAGGAAGAAGTGCTCACCATGGGTTAGAGGCATATATGCTAGCAGACGATGCTGCCAAGTATACCTTGAAGCGAACGTGTCCTCCTGTGAATGCCGTGAGGGTGTTCGGACTTCTGGACTTTTTGCAGAGGTAGCGCTCTCGGTGTCATAACATGATGCTACAAATTCGTTTACGGGGTCCAACGTTCTTTACTACATAACAACATATGACAGAGAACCGATCTGTTTCAGTGGGAACAGGTTACACATCACTCCTCCCAGGTCATTTCATCTGTCCATCCGATTCGGTCCCTTGCTCGGTCCCTTGCTCGGGCAGCTGGTCGCTGTTCAGGTTCGCCTGTGCTTTTACTTCCGGGTTTGACTAGTCCGATCGCCATGCGTCAACCAACCATGCCGGGTCTGGAGGAATCTTAGGTGTGGATCATACAAAACTTGGTAGTATCATAATGCGGCCAGTACTTGCATCGGGAGAACGTTGAACCTAGGCCTTCATTGTTCAACACGTACCTCAAATTCTTCTAGGTTGAATTGACCCCTTCGGCGCCGCAACTTTTATCCCAAGCAGTTTTATCAAAAATACGTAAGAGAAGGTATTATAAAACAATTTTGTCAAACTGTGAGACCTCAACGACGGACTCTCAGCAGCATTGGTGATGGCAAAAGTTCGTTCCGTGTATACCTGGTTTCTAGCGGCCTTGGTGTCGTTTTGTGCGGCACTCGATGCTGAGCTTGTCATCACAAACGCCAAGATCGCCCCCGACGGTTATTTCATCGAGTACGTTATAGACACTTGATTGGTTGAAACCTCATATGCCTAAACATTTCCAGTGCTATCGTAGTCAATGGTCAAACCCCTGGACCAGTCCTCACTGCACAAAAGGTAGTGGTCTATCTATGCGGCTGTCCCTACCAGGAGGATTTACTTCATTAAGGGCGAAAGCTTTTCAATAAACGTCACGGATTTGTTGGTGGACGAGTCGATGAACAAGAGCACGAGTGTGGTTAGTATCTCCTTGTATTCTGGGACGGTGCTGACTTAGCTCCAGCATTGGCACGGGATCAAGCAGTATGGATCGGCCGAAATGGATGGAACAGCCATGGTGACCCAGTGCCCCATCGCGTCCGAAAATTGGTTCATGTATGAGTTCACACCAGTAAATCAGACTGGGTCATTTTGGTGAGAATTGTCGTTTTACCTTGCGTATATTTATTTACTGGTGTATTAGGTATCATTCACATTTCCAGCTCCAGTACTGTTGGTAATTTCATTCTTCACTGGAGTAAAAAAATCTCACCGTTGACGCAGGCGAAGGTTTGAGAGGAGCCTTGGTCATCTATGACCCAATGGATCCCTACCTGGGCATGTATGACGTTGATAACGGTCGGTCTAAACCTTGACTGCAGTGTATAGTTGAATGTGCTGATGACAATATAGAAACGACCATCATTACTCTCATGGATTGGTAGGGATCATCAGCATCAGCACTTTTACTACTCTGATTGAACCATTTGATGAAAGGTACCACGTGAACGCCTACGACGTCGCCTTTGGCGAAAATCCTGCTTCGACTCTCATCAATGGTGCGGGCCGTTTTGAATATGGGCCACCGGTGCCTCTTTCTGTCGTGACTGTCGTGGCAGGAACACGCTACCGCATTCGATTAATGAATATGGCATGCAGATCAAACTTCGTGTTTACGATTGACAACCACGTTTTTACGGTCATCGAGGCGGACAGTGACCTCACGATGCCTCTGGAAGTCGACTCGATCCAGATTTTGGCCGGGCAACGGTACTCTTTCATCCTAGTTGCAAACCAGCCGGTCGACAACTACTGGATTCATGCACTGCCCAATTATGATACGACCTTTGCAGGGGGTCTCAACTCTGCGATACTGAGATATGTTGGAGCTCCGGACACAGATCCCATCGTCAGATATTGGAATACGACCAACCCTTTGTTGGAACAGAACTTGCACGCGCTGGAAGACCCCGCAGCTCCTGGTGGTTCGGAGCCCGCAGACGTGGCGATAAATCTAGAAAGCGTATGGGATGACAACTTCAAATTTCTCATCAATGGCTACAGCTATACCCCGCCCTCCACCCCAGTCTTGCTGCAAATTCTAAACGGAAATTTGGACACTTCTGACCTGGATCCCTATGGATCGATTTACACCTTACCTGCCAACAAAACTATCGAGTTGTCTGTACCCGGCGGATCGCCTGAGTTCCCGGTAGGCCATGCTAATACCTCTTTACCTTCCGTCTCTCATGTACCATCATCCTAGCATCCCTTCCACTTACATGGAGTGGGTATCATTTGTTATATCCTGTTGTCACTCTGGTTCATGTTTCGCACAGCACACCTTCTCTGTTGTAAGAAGCGCTGGAAGCGACACCTACAACTACGATAATCCTGTCCGACGGGATACGACGAGCAATGGTGATTCATCAAGTGACAATGTGACAATTCGCTTTAGAACCGATAATCCAGGACCATGGTTCTTTCACTGGTACGATTCCGATACCGTTATTGTACCTGGTTAATTCAAATGTCATGTTCTAGCCACATTGACTTCCACTTGGCAGAGTAGGTGTTGTCTTGCCACTAGGTGACCTATTTGATTCAACTTCTTTAGGGGTATGGCTGTGGTCTTCGCAGAGGATACCAAAGATATTGCATCACACGTAAACGCATCAAGTAAGGCTTAGAACTGATATCTTATATCCTGACCTCATTTATGGCTTCTGCAGGCACGTGGAAGCAGTTATGTTCGACCTACGACGCCTTGCCTCCAACGGCACGAGCCGTGGAGCGGCATCGCCGACAGCATGTGAAGCACCAGATAGGTCATTGATTTTCTGTGCAGCCTTCGAATACCCGCATACTTTATTAGAATTACGCCAGTATGGGTTAGTTTATCCTTTATAATTTATGATACCCGCAGCACTTCAAATTGATGATGTCCCTGCCATGGAGTATGTCCGAGGATATTGGCTGCTTATGTGTTTCACTGCTTCGTTGCTACCTGGTTGCCAAACTCTCCTGGTTCCTGGTGGGCGTTGGTTGCCTTCATCTAGGCCCTGCATCCTCCAAATTTCCATGGACCTTTCTGCGCATCACTCGGCCGCAGTCTCCACACAACCGCGTCCGGTTATTATTCTGCCTCCTGTTCTTTTGCACAAGGAAAAAATGGCGCGCCGAACATTTGGACAATTGATTTAGTTACCTCCTGTCTTTCAACTTGATCGAATTCATTGATGGGTTCACTTCCTTCACTTCCTTCACGAATGTACTATATGGCAAGGTTACAATGTCTTCTTGGACCCTTTCGGGCTGGAATTTCGATCGGTCAGTCAACGAAAATATCTGAGATACGTAGAACACTGCCAGGGGATGCGTTGCGCTGTGCTCGTCGTCTTCCCCCCATCAGCTTAATAGTTGGGCTATGTTCCAACACGATTCCTATGCCTTCTGGTACGCCTTCAAGATTTTCGTTGTTGCTAATGCTATTTGCCTATTTCCTGACCTCGCCGTTGATAGCATTTGTCTTCTACGCTCCACAACGGCACTCCTCCACAAGTCGCTGAGACAAATTAGTTTGCCAACAACTATGCGGGGTATACACAGCTGTCGCTTGGACGCTCTGAACGAGACTTACTTACACCCTATATCCTCCTCTGTCCCGCTGGCTTCAGGAAGATGGTGCGGACGCCATTCTAGACCAGTCTCATCAATGACGTCGTACAATTTATCACTGGGTGGTGACGACTTGAGATTTGGGACCCACTGGCTCCGTGTCCGCTTTGCCACAGAACAAGATTATTTACGTCAATTGATGTTGCCCAGAGTTTGTACTGTGAGCCCTTTTCACTCTACAAGCCCGTGATCGATCGTCCTTGATTGCTGTAGTGACTTTTTAACTTCTTGAACACTAAAAAATTGAAGTGAACATAAATACTTCACCTTCGACGACAGGGGGGTGACGGCATCGTCGCAGGCTCGAGCTTTGTGGTCATTTCCGTCTCCCAGTCCCGACACTGCGTGTCTGGGATTGAAAGGCTCCTAAGGCAGACAACATTCTGTCAGCACGCTGACATACCTGTTGATGCCCAGGTACACAGCTTCGCATGGGCCTCTTCATGCGCAGGCTTTGCAGACCTCACACTTGGGTTATGTGTGATATTCCCTTTCAAGTCCTTGATGGACGTGTCGATACTCGGGCGCTTCGAAGATACTTACTGGAAGACAGCAAGACAAACTGCATCAGATGCGCATGCATGTGCGCAGTGGAGGTATTGCCTACATACAGCGCCACGAACAAGGGTGTCCAATCAATGCTGGCTCTCGCTTGTCCAGTACGTTGACCAGTATCAGACTGAGCGATCGCTGGAGGAGATAAGATGACTAATCGCATCATCTGTGTTGTATGCTGGTGGTACCGACAGGGCTTATGGATTCACAAGCGACTCGGAAGGATTAAAGTTCGGGTTCGGTATGCGTAGATGGCTCCAAGCTGACCAAGAGCTGTATGTGGTAGAACTTCTGCTGCGCGAATTGTTGACCTGGATTCGGGACGTGGCAGATTGCATTCGACATATGGCGATTTCAATATTTGTCAGGTAGGCCCATACGACACGGGATTGAGAAGCCCTCGATATCTATTATCGAAATACGGCCCTCTTGAAACCGTACAAAGTTTAGCCTAAGCGGATGGCAGATACGAAATGAATTGTACCATAGTTAGCCACGATATCCTTGTCATAAATTCCTGATTCCTGAAGTACTAGTCGGATATCTAGGTTATCCGGAGCCGTATTGAAAATGGACGGAGAAAGATAACATTTCAATTTGATCGATGTAAGGTCGTGTGATCAGCGGGTGCGTATACGTATTACGCAGTGCCTTGGCCTTCCAGCACAACCTCCGGCGATGCAGTACTCGCTGACACCAATTGTGAATACTCGCATGCAATTATATATCATTTCGAATACTAGTAATCAGGGCTGCAAAATAGTAAAATGTCATGTAAATATACCTCGAGTCAGGAAGGCAGGAAGATGAGATTATAGGTACAGGTAAGTGTTTCGAAGACTACTGCTATATACTGGTTGATGATGCCTTGTAGATGAAATATGTATAAGATGGTCAAAAAATAGTCATCGCCAAGCAGGCCGAGCTTGGCTAGAAAGATGGGAAGGTGATGATGCTCGAATTGACAACGAAATCAATACAAAGGCTGTGGAACCACATATGAATAGAAAAAAATTCATGCACGCATATATTTTCACTGCGTTCTGTATCCAACACCATCGAAATAACCAGACTCCCGCATAAAAGAGGTCCAACGTTCATCAAGTCTTGAATCCTGTGATACCAGGCCAAGTCCGGCGATCTCCGTAGGTACTGGCCGGCTCTGTTGGCCATGGTATGGGGCCACGGAAGACGAGTTGTACTGATAAGTGTGCGGTTGGGAAGGAGGAGCTGTAAGCGGAGGCTGACTATATTGCTGCGATGTTTCGCTCGCCGGGGCCCAGTAGCTGGATGACCCGGAAATAGGTGCCGGAGCGTGATGCGCAGGGTGCACAGCTGAATGAGATACGTGATGCAGGGGAGTATATGGATAACCAGAACTCTGGGGCTGTCGCCATAACTGGGTCGAAACGTTAGTGCTTGCACTAGGTGCGGTGGAATTGTCTGAATGATGTATATCAAAACGACCACCACGGTCCGAGGCCTGAACCCAGTCAGCTGTGGGCTCCAGGGGATACATTTGCGCGGGTTGTTGCTCGGTAGAACCAGCCACTAGATATGTGTTGCTGTTTGAAGAAGCCTCCGGGTAATCTGCAGGGAGACTTGTAGGTCGTTTCACCGAAAGGAATCTAGTTCTTCCAGCAAAGATATCGAGTTCATCGTCATCTTGCTCCACCTTTACGCTCCATTGCTGACCGAGCTGTTGTGATGGCCGTTCATTCTGAGCAGCAGCGAGGGCTACGTGCGCCTTCTCTCTCAGTTTGGTAATGATTGGCTGCGGCATTGTCTCCATTACAAAGTGTACCAAGCGTGAAAGGAACCGATACTAACCAGAGCTCTAGAAGCGCGTCTGCTATGTGTAGCTGCTTTTGAAAAAAGAAGGCATGCGTCATCCAGTTCCTTCATAGCATTAGACGCCAATGGAGATTGTGGGCCTCGAGTGACAATTGTCCCAAAGACGATCTAATTATGCTATCAGCTGCAATGGACGTCGAGAACCAAGATGCTTACGGCTGCAGAAAAGGCGAAAGTCCAGATAGTCCAAAAGCGAGCACAGAGACTAGGACATTCTTCGAACGCTTGTTGGATGGTTCGCAATATCGTCTGAGACGCCCGGTAAGCAGCCAGGAATGATGGGGAGTATGCACTCTTTAACGGGTTCACAGGATTCTCAATGATAGCCTGCGCAAAGAAACTACGATGAATGTAGAGTAGTACTGAGCAACAGATTAGCCACGATAGCCACACGGCACGAAGGCGATTTACTTACAGGTTTCCTTAGAGTGAGACATTACGAGACGGCCCATTGATTTTGCAAGACTCAGCGGTTCCTCGGTAATTGGGGGCGGCGAGGTACCAGATGCCAAAGCGGAAATATCTGGGAATGGATACTCGCGAACTTTGCGATCAATCTCCATGATTACAGCATAAGTCGGCGCTTCAGCCGTCAACGTACGCGTGGCGACTTCTGCGACGCAGTCAGCCGCATACCTGACACACCATGACGCGACTATATCGAAAGATCTAGTGGGTAAAGACATGAGAACATATGTGCAGACTCACATTCTGTCTCACGACCAGATTCCCCGTCATTTTCGGCGGAAGCTGGAGGCTCAGGGAAACGGCAATCCGCGTAAGCTAAGGAAAAAGTCGGCGGGCGACCGGTGTGTAAGCTCTACGTTGAGAATGTCGATAAAACCATTACAAGGAACCATGCGGAAGAGAAGGCTGTGCTTACACTCCAGGCATCAGCAACAAAGAGATCCCAAAAGAGAAGGCGCCGCCTTTGCACAACCTTGGCAGGAAGACCCCACTTGGCACTATCCCGATCTATGGCGCGGAACCCGAGTAAGATTTAATTATTCCTTGATAGACATGAACAAACATACGAAGACCGATCTAGACGACCTTTCATCAGGTGAGAATTATACAAATGGAAAGACTACGCACGGATTGGGAGAGATGCGCCGCAAGGATAACCAATGACCATGTCGTCTCCATGCTGGTGTCTTTGGCGCCAAGTTCATTGCCGCTCATAGCGTTGTAGGCACTCAACAGATGAAGTGCCTGAATAGTAACCAAGGTGGGCTTCTCCATGACTGGTTGCAAGCAGATGCTAGCACGGGCAAGTTGATGGTAGTGCTCAGCCTCAGGGTTGGAGGCATCCTGCGTAAGGTCCACGAGAGCTCCGATAGCAAAGACAAGTAAAAGAAGACCAAGTTCGTGAGCTCCTTTGGGTTCATCCGGCGACATTGCAGTGCTATTTGAGTAATACATTGGGAGTAACTCTTCCATCACTTGTTCTCGAGACACGCTGCGGAATAGCCAGCTAGCTTGCTCGAAATAAGTCTGCGTGAGGTACTTGGCCCGTTGCAAAGATGGTAGATGACTTTCTATTAGATCCTGAATATCTGTTAATGGGCCCATAGGGGTGAAAGGGAATGCCTGCGAAAACATCCCGAATTCTTGCGGTAATCCAGGGCTCATTGAATCCCTTCCAGATTCAGGACTAGACTCATCTGCATATTCATCTGGAACGGTTTTATCCGACTAATGGGATAGTTGCATGAATCCGGCCATACAAAAAGTAAAATGCGCACCGTTAACAAGCACTATCAGGTGAAATGAATACGTCTTTCAGTGAGTGAGAGGGCTAGAACTCACTTCAGGTCCGCCTGTGGGGCCGAAAAAGCGTGATATGCCGTGATCGGTGATGGAGAGTGTTCCAAATGCATCTAGAATCTCTGGAGGATTCGACGGCCCCGCAGCATTATCTCCAGGCTGGGCAATGATACTAAATTCATCCTTCTGATCCGCGCCACGAAGGTCGTCGCGAAGGAGGGGGTGGGGTTCTGCCGAATGCCGTGACTGGAGAAGTCCAAGGGCGTCTTCTAATTGGCGGATACGCCCACTCATATTGGATATCTGACGATGAAGATGCTCAGTGGCAGCCAGAACAAACCTTGTCGCAAGGATTAAGACAATGAAAGCTAGTAAGAGTTGTATGGTGCATACCGAGTCCCCTGTCCAGTAGCCAAGCTGCCTGTACATGAGACGAGTGAGTTAATATAAATAAGATGAGATAGAAAATAGCTTACCATTAGGGCACAATGTAGCACAACCTCGTCTCTAAATAGGAGGTGCGTGAGAGCTGTCGTCGACGCTGTGTGACGTGGGGTACTTGCCTGACATGACTGGCAGGGAATCTGCTTGTCACACTTTATCTTGAGCCTTTAGACATAGATACATGTCAGATTATCCAAAAAAAAACTTCTATAAAAATTGTGCGAAGGTCGCACCTCCTACACTCGGCGCAAGAGATCTGCCCATTATTCCTTTTCTGTTCGATTTCGCGGGCATGGCCGCCATCGAAACGTAAGTCTTCCCCCTCTCTGCGGCTTGACCTGCGCTTCAACTTGCCTTTCGTCGTGTCCGGCGGCATGGATAATGCTGGGAGAAAAGCTAAGGAAAGTGAGACTCAATCCCCGGAATCAAATGTATTTTCTAGGTGGGAAATTTACAAATACTGACTATTAGTCACTAGTCAAGTTCTGCGCCGTGGATCAAGTTGGTGAGAAAGTAAGGGCTGTGCCGTTGCAAGCAACCTGAAAAACAGTACTTCCAGGATAACAAGTCGACGTCTGTATCTACCGCATATATAGATTCTAATTGTTTCAACCTTCTCGCATACATGTCGGCCTCAGGACACGTCTACCACTCAAGACTTTCATTGGATTATCCGCGGCAATCGTTGACCGGAGGACTTCTGTATCTGAGTCGATAATGATTATATCCGACTCTATCGGGATTAGTCCAGTCAAACTATCCCCTCACTCATCAACACGTTGAATTCATCAAACTATCTCCAATTTCACAGTCAGCGGCACACCCGCATAAGTGGTATTGCCTCGTCGTCCCTGACTAGTGACTGGGCGCAGGAGCTTTTACCAGGGATCTGTCATTCTTCGGTGCCATTCCTAGTACGAGCCTGTCAGTTAGCATTTGGCAGTATGTGTAAGTGGCGATTCTTAGCTGCAGGTACTCCTCTATTGAATAGCACTCCCACGATGCAGTGCACAAACGATAGCTCGGGAAGTTGGAACCTCGAAACCTCGAAGCCCTATGCTTGCAAGATTGCAAACATATACTTTGTGTACCGAAGATTGGTATCAGTTTTCCTCTTTGTAGGTTCCTCTAGTTAATAACGTATCCGTCTCCGACGGGCATGTTTTTCGAATTGAATGAAGCAATTCAATTCAACGCCACATTTTTTCCTGATGGTGCTGCACGGATGGCTCGTCCCTATGATATTACCACACCAGTGGCACTGGTAAGTACATTAGTACCGAGCGATAATGATTGACCGGGACCTTCCATGACCTCCTAGTTAAACAATTAATCCATAGTAAAGTTATGAGTTGCTGATACTGACGACTCGAGCTTCGACGTTGGAGTGGCTGGCGTGGCTGGCTGTCTCTGGTGGACAGAACTTGGACCGAAGTCAACCTGTGGATGATAAGGCCCTGAGTCAGGGTCTAGCCCTGCTGACTAAGCTATCCAAATGGTGGTAAACACCCGCCTGCACCCCGGCTAGAGGGGTACCCCAGTACTCCAATGTTCTTAGGCAAAGAAGTTTCATACTCTGCGTGATTGTTAAATCTCGGGCATCCTTTCCATCTACATTTTATGTTCGACGCCGCGCGATCTTGCAAATGAGTTGAGTTCTTTGGTAGAAGCCTATGACAGCCCACTACCCACCAGAGAAGATCCGAATAGTGTATCCACAGCCTTCATCGAAGTGGAGTTTTTCACGTCATAAGGATGCAAGCTCCCTGGCCTATCACCATTCCATCGAATAAGCCACTAGGCCAAACATTCGAAACAATGCGTTATGAATGTTCGGTGATTCCGGTCAGCGTGAAACACAGAGATACATGACCCTAGTTACGTACGAAATGGAACCAATGTTTTCTGTACCTATAAGAACATAGGGGACGCAAATGTAGCGCAGTCACGTTTATTGTGGCGGCTGTGTTGATGAAGAAGTTCCAGACATATGACAAAATTGATCAGCGTCCTGACGGCGGCCAGAGTGGATATCCATGGACTATCACGACTTCTATGCTGATTTGTTTTTCTGGAACGATCATGTTAGACAAGGTTCACATTCACAACCGGAATATTTTGTAGAGATGTACCCTGCAGTTCGGAAAACGTTGGAATCATCAACGTCTAGAAGAGTGACTGATCCTTAGAGAAGACATTAGCCAGTGGTGAATGAATTCCATGACAGTGCGCCTTGGAATACCACGTGTATTCGAGAACCAGTGGTTTAGTGGGTGATGGGCGCTCAATGCAAGTTGACCCCGAGGCAGGCTCCAACTTTGCGTCACTGTGAAAAAAAACGTCCACTTCCACATCCTAAAGGGCATTGTCTCCGAGTACAAAAAATGCGAAAAATCAAGAACCAATTCCTCATTCGCCGTGCACTAGAAAGACATGGACCGCGCCGCCACTCAGCATGCTGCCATATCCAAAACGGCCACGAAACGGACCTACACCCACAAGTGTGGCAGGTGTCGTACCGTTCTTGAATATGACACACACGCCGACTGGCCCACGATCAACTTCCTTGTCGACGAGCACTATTTCGCCTGTTCAATCAAGTTCGACTTTCGTGGGCCTGCCCCATCTCATTTCCCTTCTGAACCCGATGACACGCAGAACGCATCGAGTCCTCCGCATGACTCTAATGAGAACATGAGTGCCGATGAAGGCAGGCACGATGAACCATTCGTCGTGGGTTTTAGCAAGCAGAGGAAAAGCGAGGCTCAGCGGAAACAGGAGCTCGAGGACGACGAGTACACCTACAATGTACGACCCACATCCGTCAGGTGCCGCGGGTGTGACAGAGAGATTAGCCTCGACAAACGTTCGAGGTATTATCCAGGGTTGTGGATGAAACATCGAGGGAAGTGCGCAGGAGTTCAAAAGAACGAGGTGAGCTAATTTCTCCCGAGAATGAAATGAGTAACTAACTCAATTTTACAGAACGAGAAATTCGCCCGAAGTGGAGACGGATTTTGTCCGTCAAATGCAGAACGGCGCCCGACAGCCACTGGCACTAGCTCATTTGAGCTAGATAATCCCCGAACTGACGGCATTTTGCGAGCGGCGAACTCTGTTGAGTACAATGCCCCACGACCAATGGGACTCTCGGATAACGAAGATCCAGAAGAGGGGGATCGGGATCATATCCCTTTCAGCAGTGAGTCGGTCCTCGACGTGAGCAAACACTATTGTTCACCAGAGTTCGAATGTAGCACTGAACCAGCAATTTTATAACGAGTGCTGGCAAAGGGGAGACAGGCCGTGGAAGTACCGGTACGCCACCACAAAGGAAATCATGGAGCAAACATTGGGCGACATTAGATACTGATAATTTGGTGAGTATCAAATGCCAAAATTCCGGGTGTGCATACTTATCAACCCTTTGTTGTGTGCACTTACTAGTGCCGAACGACCGCATACTAGTGCTTTGCTGTTAAAGTGTTCCTTCCTGGCAACCAGCACCATCAACTTTATTGAAACATTATATGGTCTCTCAAAACGTCGTGGCGTTCGTTCTAAAAACAACCTCTTCAAGTTGATGGAGTTCTGCAGGATTTTTATGATAAGATCATTAGACAAAGAAAATAATATTACATATACTTACACGTTTCCTTCGATCCTGCAAAATCGTGTCAAATTTCATTATGCTGTAAACTTGCAGTCACTGCCTCTGTCCTCGAGGTTTCAATGCACAAGGATTCGGCACTATCCCCTCCAGGTAACGTTGAACCTTCTTCTTGACCAGCAAGATGTCTTCTCAACCATACTTCGAGACTGTCAAAGTACAATCACTCACCTCACCGCACTTCGCAGACTGACAGGTTCGCATAGTCATTTGCAGATGTTCCAATCACCGTTAATGGTGTGGAAACCTCGGTTTTTTTGGAAGCTTCTGAAGGGCTCGTTCAATTGTTCGGTATGATATAATGATTACGTCCGGCAATCGGTTTTTGAAATGCGTTGTCGTTCTAGATTTGCTTGGCTCAGGTGTATTCGGCTTTGTTCAGAGTGATATAAAGGGCAATATAGGGGAAAGTCCTCCGCTCTGCCTAGCCCCTACCAACCCTCATCCTTTTCCCGCGATATAGGGTGTACGAACTCGCTACCAAGCCGATTCTTCGCGTTGCTCCACGCTTGAGAATCTTGTCAGAAGCGAAGCATCATTGGATGACAGACATGGCACCGGTTGCTTGATACGCCTGACCCGGTATGTTCGACCCTTTAATATCGTGTCACTGATCAGTACCGTTATTTCTCTAGTGGTTTGACATTCCTGTGTAAAGGTCATTCTATCCCCGTCTGTATAGTCATAGAAGGCAACTGATTCGGACGAATTAGCACTGCAACATATGCAGAATGATCCTTCGATAGAGTTACACGTGTGCTTCAAGCGTTCATACGACGAAGTCTTAAGACCCCATCATACGTTTTTCGTACGGTCTCTAGCCGCTGTACGTCACTGCCTGCTTCCCTGTACATGTGGCTCCTGATCGTTTGTGGCACTTTCAGGTTGCTGTTCGGGCCGCGCCGTATCGCCGTGACTTCTATGCTCGTATATCGCAAGGAGCGCCATTGGAAAAATTAGACGCGGAGCTAGCAAAATGGCTGTCTGGACTTGATGTAATTGTGAAGCGGCTCAAGGGGTTCATCGAGGGAGAAGGATACGGAAGGATATGATGTTCTATGGAGAATCCTGTCAATCTGGATAGATATCGAAGAATAGACATGCCGCACTAGCGCTGGGAGCTTCAAGTTTCATAATTAAGAAGGTCAGGACGCCGCCGGGTCAGTTATAAGCACCTAACAGCAAATCTAAGCGCCTATTGTGGTTTGTAGCAGGGTGTTCGCGAAGTATATTTTTACTCAATCAAACGAAGAGTCCGCGGAAACGAGGTTGTTCCTCGATAGTATCGATAGAGACGGTAAGCTCATTGCCGGTTCTCCACATCAGTGTCGTGCGAATGATAATGTCATTCCTCTTCTAAGTGTGTGTCGTGAACTATATACAAGGTTTCACTACTGCGAAGATGGATATCATATCGTATTAAATGAAGGTTTAGGGGAGACTACATAAGTCATGTCACTTATCCATGTTGGAAAGGGCCCGGCGGCTAGAATATGTTGTACCCAAAATATACACAGGCGCCAACGAGAGCCGAATTGGGGAGCCTTCGTGCCTCAATCAAGCATGGTATTGCGATCGACAACCAAGTCAATGTACGTACTCGTCTATCCGAAAAGGAAAGTTTCCGTCGTTTCGGAAATCAACCGACGGCAACTTTCTGTTGTGCTGTATTTGAGATCTGCGGGGAAGTTAGGCCAACTCACGAGTCACGACGCAAAGAATATCGAGCAACCCTTTTAAAGTATGCGGTAATTGGTTCAGGAGGCCGAAAAACTTACCATATGGCTACATGTGTTTTTTTTTCTTTGTGCGGCGATAGATGTAAATACTACGTGGCGGTTGGGTTCCGAACACGCAGTTATACCAAGAATTTCCTGAACATATAAGATTTCTTCACACGGGAGACAGGAAAAACACAAAAATTTGAATAGACGATGTCCACATGGGTTCGGTGCATTTCCTGAACTAAGCAAGGTCCCCCAATGCCGCAATTGCCGTACAAGCCGCCGGATGCGATGAGATTTGAGATCGCCGACAAACCAAAGTGACAGCACAATGTCCAAGGTACATGATAGATGAATGTGGGACAAGCTTGTTGTAGAAGTGGTGATAACGGGGGGACGACGTACAGCACGAGGCCCTCATGGACCACGGTGTAGACTCATGAGACTGAGCCGAGCAAACACAGAATTTCCGTCTTAGGCCCGAAGCGGTAAGGCCGGTGAGTGAGTAGCAGAGATGTACTAAATGGAAGTTCACAATGATACCGTCTTAGTCATTTGTCTAGCCCAGTTAAACTAAGCGACATCCATTGCAATGCAGCGTTTAGCTCCGACATCATAGCATCACGACCGAGAGAATCGCATCGATGATGAATGGATCGATAGAACAGCGGAGTTGGGGTTTCAATCGTGATTCAGAACAATGTCCCTTTTGATGGAAACGTGTCAAGAGAAAAAGACACAGCACTAGACTAACTTCACGTTTTAACGCTAGAACAAACAACATATACTAAGAGAAATCCATTTTAAGTGACATTTGCTCTCGTATGTCATAATAAGTTTGACACCGAGTCGGAGTGGAAGCAGAATCAGGTGTTCGTCGAGGTTAATTTATTCAGGTACAAAACCTTTTTCGATGTTTTCGCCGGCCGTGGGAAATGAAATGTTGTTATGTTTCTGGAAGTGCCGGATCTGTGACATATATTTTCTCTGTAAATACGTTTTGGCACCCGAACAGCAGCTTACACATATTAACCCTTCCCGACCTGCCCCAACATCATACCTAATTCTCTCCCAACTTCTGCCTCCTCTTATTCCTAATCTTCCACTATTCCTTCATGGCAGAGGATATGGATGTGGATGACCATAAGTATTTGTCTGCCCTTCCCAGCCCCCAATTATTTCACCGCTAATTGATAACACCAGGTCTGATTCCTCTCCTCCTCGAGAGCTGCCTCGTGAATCATCTCCGTACGATTTTATTCGATCCTATGATCACTTTCACCAATTATTCTACAGAAATTCCCGAAAGCGGAAAACCCCTCCAGAACGAGGGGATTCTGCTGACGCTGAGGGCGAGAGCGTAGATGACTCAGTCGCCGTTCCGAAAGGCGAGTATGAAACTGGTCGTGTTATGTGCGAAGTCTGCGGCGAGGGCGTCTCGTTTCGTGACGAGGCAACCGGCGGGTTTACCCTGAAACACTGGGACGCCCATCGGCAACAATGGTATTGACACTGCCTTGATCAATATTTATTTGTTTTCTAATGTGTCCCGACAGTGCCAACACCACTCAGGCCGTGCCTGAGCCTGTTATCTATACTCCAGAAAGTACGGCTGAGGCTCTTGCCAACCCTCCCGCTAAGCGGCGGCGTGCCAAGCGTACTGAAGAGGAACGCATTGACTACCTCAGGGCGGATCCTTACGTCGCACAGTTTGAGGCATACCGTGTATTATGTGCATCGTGCGACAAGTGGATCCGGCTCCGTCCTAATTCCACGTATTGCTCCATCCCATGGGATGCTCACCGCAAGAGTTGCTTGTCAAAAAAGATGTGAGCGAATCCGTACCCTCTCTTATCATTCTGGCACTCATGTATCCCCAGTAACAACAAGAATGGTTGTGCTCTCGAAGAGAGAAATTCATTGCTCTCTAAAGACCCGGACGTCCGCAAGTTTGATGCCGAGCGGGTATTGTGCAATACTTGCGACCGTTGGATCCAAGTCAGCCCTGAAAACCACATGCAGGCCGTCCAAAAGTGGCTGCACCATAAGTCGTCCTGTCAAAAGGGCGTTGGACAGTCTTCCACCTCTCAAGCGGAAGCTTCATCGTCTCAGTGAGCTACTCAATCTGACATTTTATTTCGCTTTCTCATTCCTATATTTTTATCAAGGCCACCAAAATCCGATGTAGCAGCTCGAGAAGGTCAACCTCACCCTGGGGATGTGTCTGCAATCTCGAGACGTCCTTCGGGTTCTCCACTCCTTGGAAAAAACCCCATCCCGTCGACAATACCGTGCTCGCCGTCTTCATCCTTCAAGGATTTGACACCCACCAATTTTCCAGCTCACGAATCTCGTCGACGAAATGCCGAACAACGAGCCGCAACTCTCAAGGCTGATCCTCTGGTTGAAGAGGTTGAGCCAAACAGAGTCTTCTGTTCTCTTTGCAAGAAGTGGGTCCAGCTTCGACAAGATAGTTCCTACTGCGCGTATCCATGGATACAGCATCGAGGAAAGTGTCTAGCCCGCCAGTGAGTATTTTCACTATTGTCGCCACGTCTGTTTTCTCGCGCGTTCCACACATTATTCACTGACACCAACTGCTTCCTTCTTTCAGTCAGAGGCGAGCTCAGAAGGCTGCAGAAATTGCAGAGATTAGAGCCAAAGGTGGCACATCCCATCCTGACGACGGAAGCTTGTCAGACGAGGATGCATCTGCTGAAGACGAACTAGAGTCGGAAGAACCGTACGACACCCAGGACCTATCCACGGATGATAAGCGCAAAGCTAGGATTTCGGATTTTCGGTCTCTTCACACTATGAAGAAACAACGATTAGACAATGGAAACAGCCGCACTAGCTCCGCTTGGGTTGGCCCTGATAATGCCTCCACTAGCAAGAGATCATCGCAAAGCGTCCGCTCTATTCGTCCAAAGGGAAGAGCTGATAGCGACATTCATGTGCTAACGGAAGCTTCCGGGTCGTCCAGCCGTCTGAACCGCCGTCTTGTACTTGGTTTTGCTGACTTAACCACCGTTCCTGGCCGGTACGTTCCTCCCGCTAGCTTGACTTGGTATTTCTAAATCATGGTGCTGATGAGCCTACTGCCAGGATGGATTTCATTTTTTCGTCAATCGCATACCTATTTATGACCACTCATGACAGCACGGATGACATGACCATATCTTCCCTGTTGACTTACTTAAACTCTGCTATACCTGCCGACAAACACGAGGACTTTGATACAGCCGAAGTCGTCAAAGCAGCAGCGGCCTTGCAGGATCGTGGTGACATCATCTTTGAAGGCGATATGTTACGCCTTCCAGAATAGCGGGTAATTCCGGACGCTGCATTTCTTGTGCATATATGTATACCTATTTTCTCGATTTGCATTTCTTGGACTTCCACTCCGACCGTTCACTTATTGTTATTGACTCTGCATCCATAATATCTCATTCGTCATACTGATTTTTTGTTCAACTTCACCGACGACAATTGCATCGAAAGTGTATCTACCGCTCATACCACCGACGTCCTGTATCCTTGCTGATTTTCTTGAATGCGATGTATTATATGCATCGCATACACTATACTAATCGGGAGTGCAGAACCATGATGATGCGCGAGAAGGTTGTGAACAATTCCACGGCCTTGAAGCCGAAAAAGAGAAATACTACTGGTACACAATAACGACGCTGAAACACTCGACATACACTGGACCACCCCAGACAAGTTCGTTGAATCGTAAACAAGGGCATCCCTGCTGGCTACCGAATTTGTCGTTTGTTCGTCTTCTTCTTTGATGGACCTGGGGCCTAACACCGACTCGAGGCATGATGACAGGCGATGAGAGAAAACACCAACCTGGTCTGTAGTCTTCTCCATTTCCGGATATTTTGAATTTTTCTTTCGCGGTCAGATTGCGTGCTGGTAACCGGTACGGCACGGATAGAGTACTTACCGGCCGCCTTGCTGGTCTTGTCGGCTCTTCTTCATCGAGAGAGATCGTTCGCTTCCCTTGCCGCATTGCGAGGTCCTTCTCGTCGTCATAATCTCTAATATCAGAATCACCGGGCGCTAACGTTTCGAGTGGAATCCGGTCGGCACGTCGTGGTTCTTTGACAACTGAATGGTTCGTTGCCTTATGCACACCTGCGAAATATTTTAGCTAAGTCTAATTTTCCAAGCATGGCAATGCACCGGAATTTTGTTGGTCCCCGAGTCCAGATGGGGGCTCATTCCAGAAAGTTTCATCTTGCTTATCGCCCTTTGAGCTTCCGACTTGTGCCTGCGAAAAATCAAGGTCAGCTGCACATTGTTTATCAAGGGGCTGTTCCTTACAACTTCCCTAATGCGACGGGCTAGACTTGCTTCTAATTGCATGATACGAGCTTCGTGTTGCTTGATGAGGTTGTCTCTCTAAAACCATACGGGATCAGTGACAAATTGGAAGAAGCGAAGACCAACCCTTCGAATATCATTATTCTTTTCCACTAAGTCGCGCTCAAAGACTTCTCTGGCTTTTTGGGCCAGGTTCTGGACCAACATCCACTCGTTGTCATTCTAACGCGAACGAGGTGAACAGCTACCGAACAATTATAGCCGTCTTACCAGATCATTCTGTTCATGGCGGACGGTAATGTTCGTCGATCTTTGGAGAAGTTGCGTTTCGGATTGTTCAAGTTCGCGAAGGCGCGTTTTCAGAGCAAGGAGCTCTTGTTCGTGCAGATCAGAGGGAGTTTCGGCAATAACCAGGCGCTGGGTCAGTTCGGATATGACTTGTTGCTTCTCACCCAGCTCGCCGCGCTGGGAGTCTGTTTTAGAGTTCAGCTCTTTGATTTGTCGCTCAGCATCGCGAGCGCGTTGTTCTGCAATCTGTTCTGTGGCTTGTTGAATTCCCTGCTGTCGGGAAAGGTCTATCTGGCAGTCTAAAAGTTCCTTCCGAAGGCTGCCAACCAAGTCCCGTTCGGCGGCCATGGCAACGATGGCGTCATCCAGTCTACTTTGCAATGAGCGTTCGCGCTCCTCTACAGCACTGGCGCGGTGGACAGATTCCGCCAAGTTTTCGTTCAGAGCCTATATCACGCAGTGAACATACTGGTAAACATGACACCGGAGTACACGCTACCAGAATCGTGTTATTCGTGGATTGCAGACGATCCTGTAAACAGGTGAGCTCAGCTCAGGGCGGAGAAAGCGCAGGATTACCTGAGCTTCACCAACGCTTTCCTTGGTGAGCCTGAGAGTAACGGACTGGTCGTCGAAACGTTCCTGAAGAACCTGGGGCAAGGTAAATATGAAAACTGGATGACACGAAGCTGACCTTCAGCGACGTTCGCGTTTCTGCGAATCTAATTGCAATGGTCAAAGATTTCGTTGTGAGAAGAGTGCTTGAACTACCTTTCGCGGTAGCTTTCCTCCTCTCGCTTCACATCTGCCAGCTGCGCGTGTGCAGTTTTGAGTTTGTCAAGGAGTGTATCGCGCTCCGACACGAGCCTTGCATTCTGTACTGATAGCTCCCTTTCTAGGTTCCGGATATCTGCCAGCCCCGCTTCAGCAATCTGGAGTCGCTCCCCAATAGATTCGCTTTCGGAGGTGAGGCGCGCATTCTGCTGAACTAGAGTTTTCTCAAGATCTTTTGAGACTTCCAAGCGCGATTCCAGGTCTTGCGATCTATTGTGAGCATGCACCAACTCCGCCTCGGCCTTCTGTAACCTGAATATCAAGATTCAGTAGGCGCTATCGGTAAATTTTGGAAAGACTGACCTCCCCTCTAGGTCCTTCATGTGTTGTTCCTGGAACGTGACATTGTTCTGCAGAATCCGGGTTTGCGCTTTACGATCATTCATAGCTTCTTCAAACTCGGAAATTCTAAGAATGTTGTGTTACCAGGAGATGAATTGCCAAAAACGCAAAATCATACTCCTGTCTCATAGATTCCACCTCTTGTCGCATGGAATGTACCATCGCATCGCGTTCTTGTAAGCTATTGCATACAGAGTTAGGCAAAACATCATATGACGATTAGGTGTATTCGTTACCGTGACTGGCTGTGAACTAGCCGATCCTCTGCTTGCGCAAGTTTGCTGAGAGCATCAATTGTTTCATGCTTCTGGAGCTTCAGGTACTCAGCCATATGAACAACACGCTCGGCTGGATGGCCATGAGAATCGCTATTCATCAAGATGACAATGACCGAACTTACAGGTGCGCTCAAGATCCGATGTTGTCGAGGCAATCAACTTCCTGTCGTTCCCAAAATGCTCCTCCAGTTCCGCGACGCGCGCCCGGGCATCTATTAGCTCAGAACCCATATTTTGCAATTTTTCACGCAGGAGATCGGCCACCTGTTGAGCTGCACACATAATGTGCCGTGCTGACTTCCCACAGAAAGGTGCGACTCACTCCGAGTAAGCTCAGCCTGTAGCTCGTTTACAACTGTCCTTGTTTGGCCCACATTGGGCAGATGCCCAGTGTCATCCAGAAACACTTTAATTATTCGAAGTCACAACCCGGCGGAAGCAAGGATGATAGTTCGGAGAATGAACTGACCTTGGAGGCCGGTACGAGCGGCATCCCGAAGCTCCTCAAGGCTTTCCATTGTCTTTCGGGCATCGTTCACCAAGGTAGATGACGCTTGAAATTGGATTCGGACCGCCTCATAAGAATCTCTGAGTTCGACGCAACTGCATGGAATCAGCGAATGGGAAACGGATACACGAGATATTTAGAAACCTCCTGTTGGCCTTGTCAATTGCTTCCTTGGTCGTCAATTTAAGTTGAGCGATTCGTCGAGATAGTTCCGAGTTCTGATGAGAGGCGTCTGAGGCCTGACGAGATAACTCCGTGTTCTGTCGCGAGAGATCGGCGACGAGTTCAGTCTTAATACTAAGCTGGGATTCTAGTTCGGCGTTATGTTCCCGCTGTAATGGTGTTGATAGACATTGTGCTATAGAAAACTGAAGAAGGTCAACTTACCAGTTTCGCGAGCTCAGCCTTCGCTTGACGGCTATTGCTAGCAATTTTTGTGATGATGAGGTCCTCTTCGGTCATATCACTCTCAAGGATACCAAAACCTGATCGAGAACCGATCTCTTCTGTGGTCGTCTTTAATGGGGGATATCGATATTCTGCAGGAAAATGTTGAGAAGGTTGCTTTCCGAGCATCTTAAACTGGTGCCCATCGATATCTAGAAAAATGACATCAAACGATAACATTTCAGGCGCATATAATCACCATGGTCCTCTTTCTTCACCTCCACGTTGGGACGCTACAATGACATAACATATTTTCAAAACCAACTTGAGAATATATGCGGCATACCCTTGTTGAAAATACAGCATTTGTGTCATAGAAGGAAGACGAGTGCTGAGGACTTGAGCTGTGCGACTCTGGGTGCGAAGTTGTCGTATTGAACTTGAAACTGGGAAAATGAAGGCTAGATTCAGCCAACTCCCTGGAGGCCGTATTCTCTACAAGATTGGAGCTCCGTGTGGGTGCAAATGTTTGTTGCGAGCTGTTGCTAAACGTCGAGACTACCGATTTTTTTTCAGTGCGTCCAGGTTGTGGAATCATGAATAGAGGCTTTTGACTGTTACTGTTGTCAGGTTGATTATGACGTGGTTTAGATAATAGAGTCATTCTGTGTCCTTGGTGAGGCTCCATTGAAGGTGCAGGTGAAATGTAGTAGTGGTTCCTTGTCAAGTGAGGATCCGATCAATATCGGCACGGTCAATGTCGACGCGCATAGTAAATCACGTGACGTGCGTGATTAAAATAATGCCTGCGCACGTGAGACCTTATAGTTGTCTCGCCTTCTCTTTAAGTCGCAATATTAAATCGCTCTTACGGCTTGAGGGTAGTATGTGTTTCAGGCGAATACATAAGTGAACGTTAAACGTTACGACGAAGTATCATTCAAGTTCGCAATCACAACTGCTAACACTTGAAAAAGGTGCAGAAGGATACTTAGTCTGATCACGAACAGTAGCGAATGCAATGAAGGCATTTATCCACGTAGGTGTTATCGTGCCATTTCCCTCGAGTAGTCTGTGCACCTGTGAATCAGAGGTCATATGGTTACCTCATGGAAATTGCAGCATATAAAATGCAGTGATTGTTCTAAACGATTATATGATATGCACACACACTCATTCCCCTAGCCTCGCGGGCTAAATACCTTTTAAAAGTGTAATTGAGAATCAGCAGAGACATAATATTGGCTGCCTGTTAATATGAGTCGACCGCCCCAAATTGTACGGCGCTAACGAATTGTTTATAGGGCGAAGGTTTAACGTTTAACCACGAGGCTGGTGAGTAATCGTTATGAGTCGAGTACGACTATATAATCGAATGCGATACTTACTCGACAATCCCTCTCAGTGTTTCCGAGTTTCAGAGGGACTCTCATCCATGACGACCACGAAGCCACTAAGGTAGTTGGTCTCGTAGTTACACAGTCCAGCTCCAAAGGACTCGCACATCGGCTCGGAGATGTGACTGTCGGAGGATGAACAAACCAAGTGAAAAACAAGTCGGGATACTCACCAGTGCAAAAACCAAGGACCAGAATTATCTGTAACCCACCGCATGACCATTTGTTGAGCTTGACCACTACTAGAGGCAACGTCCTTGCGCACAGGATTTAGATTGTTGAAGGCACTCTGGCTGGCGCTACCTGATTGGCAGTTGTAGCACCTTCCTCTGGCAGCCTGTTTGAAATCCAACGGTAAGTCGTTACTTACTTATCTGCACCCGGGCCTCGGGGATTGCAGTGCGATTTGCGTTCCGAGGCCATCCCACAAGGCTCTGATCTGCATCAATATTGATGGGATTATTGCCACATATATGGCTAAAAGTTGGCTAAGTAGGTCCTAGTAGGTCCGGACCGTTGGTTTCGAGTAGCTGAAGCCTGACAGTCTGATAAAGGTGTGTGCACATAAACGTTTACGCTAACCGAAGCTATAGCGTGAGAAATAATTTCTGTATAAATTATGTACCACTAACTTGTGCCCTTCGGGCTGGTAGTACGGTACTACTGGAACAAAACAGGCTACATAAATCAACCTGGTAGTGTCAATCAAAGATGCGTTACGCAAAGGGATAGGATCTACGCCAACTATGTATCTGACAATTTGATCTGTAGGATTTACTGTCCTGCCAGAACGCCAAGTAATAATGGTCTTCACTAAGTAGCTGTTTACCCGTCGGAACCACATATACCCAACGACTCGCAGTGGCCTGACACCAGTCGTCAGAGTATAGCTAGCCAACCCCCTTAGCAACCATAGGGGTAGGGTTCGTTGCAATTGGTCATACTGGTAGTCTCTTCATGAGCGTACAGCCTTGGGCAATAGTCTGAATGGGCAGTCCAACGATGAACAGAAACGACGATAAAATAGATCAATACATTGTGCCCTCGAGACAGCACAATTACTATTACAGTCGTATTGCCACATGCTCCTCCCCATAAGCTATACAGACAGGTTATTGAATGGAGGAATATAAACGCTCGAAAATAAACCACTATCATGTGAAGGACAGATGCCTGGATACTACGATACTTTTTGAAAACTAGAGGTGGCAAATAAAAGAGGGGTATAGCGCGCAGAAGCAATCGGATTTGAAAGGTTTGAATGCTCGATGATATTGTAAATTATGTGAGTGTGGTCGCATTGAAGGAGCCCAGGCGTGATGTTGTCGTATTTAAGGAACCCAGGCGTGATGTGGTCGTATTGAAGGAACCCAGGCGTGCTTGGCTAGATGGCTGATTTGAAGGACATAGCGAGGCCCAAGATACTAGAAAGGTCGGTTAGCATGTTTAGGACAACTAGCGCGTCACTTATACCTGGAATGCTTGCATTGACGTCAGCAAGTTGGTCCCGAGCTTCGGCCATGACCACCGCAAACCCACTACATAGGAATCAGTTCATGGCTCAAATATTACCTTTGCATACGTACTGGTTCAAATGGAAGTCGATGTGGCTGGCAGACACGTCATGAGAGGTGTATCATGGAATGTAACGAGAATACATGCTCACCAATGGATAAACCACGGTCCAGAATTGTCCGTGACGAAACGTATTGTAACGTTATCCCCTGTCGATCCCATATTTACGGTGTCTCTCCAGATTGGGTTGACGAAGTTTGTTGTACTGTTTCCCGAAGTTCTAACAACGGCAAAAGTGTGCTGTCAAGTGCATTAGAACGGTGAATCGTATAGAAACAACAGAACGACGCACTCCGTGAAGGTGGATAGGATGCTATAATGATGCTGAGTGACAGGAGTGAGAAGCACTAGGGCGCACTTACTGGACCTCCGAGAGCCAATCCTGTGTTGGGAAAGGCAATCTCTACTACTTTGTTTGAGGGAAGTTCGTATACGCTTCCGCTCGGCAGCAAATCTGAGGGATGCTGCGCCCCACTGAGCATTTGCAACAGAACCGGGGTCGGAGGGCTGTGGTACGAAACATTGTTGACCCTGAAGATGTTGTTCACAGTGGTAGCAAGTAAGTTGATGTGGACGTCTGCTTTGCCAATCTCAGGGGAACCGGGGACGGGAATGCTGAGCAAAGATGCGAGCTTCCCTTCGTTGAATGGCAAGATGTAGGGTCCAGGAGTACTCGTAGGATCTTCATCGGGCGCACCGTTGTACCTGAGGATGGCTTGATTCAAGCCATCTGCAAACGTTTGGTTTGGAAAGTTGGATGGTGCGCGAACCCAATAATTATCCACAGGCTGGTTCGCGTAGACGACGACAGAGTAGCGTTGGCCAGCAAGCACTGGAAGCGAATCCACAGTCTCAGGGACAGTCTCGATGCCGTCTGCTTCAATGATTGTCATGGTATGTCCATCGATAGTGAAGTTATATGATGGGTCACAAGAAAGACCGATAATGCGGAACCGGTAACGCTTGCCCTGCTCGACATTGATGACAGAAAGAGGTGATTTGGGTCCGCCACGGTAGCGCCCCAGACCATTGATGAGGGTAGAGTTGTAGGTGACAGGACCGAGAATTTTGTTTAACTTGGGCGTAGGATCGTGGTACCTGAAGGAACTTGTAAGATTTGGAATGCAAAAGGCTGACAAGACAACTCGTACCAGTCGGAAAGCGTTATTATTGTGTTCTCTATGCCAAGGCTGGTCAATGCTTGGGCTAAAGATGAAAGCAAAGATACAAACCGTCATCTACGTCATACAAATCTTGATGGGGATCCTCAGGGTCATATATGACAAGTGGTCCTCTGAGACCGTCACCTGGACGTAAAACTGTGTAGCATAGGTCGCACACACAGGTAGTTATACACACTCACAATACTGGGTGGAAAAATGCGAGTGATACCTATCGTAAGACATACTCTAGCATTCCTCCTCCACAGAAAATGGGAGCACGAACCAAAAGGTTCCAGTCTGGTTGGGTGCGCTAAATTCGTGGCGGAAGGAGCGATTTTGAGGGATTGGACACTGAGTAATGAACGATGCACCATCTGCCCAGTTCGTCTTCTTTTGTTGGATACCATGCCAATGCTTTGAAGGACATCAGGGAACTTGAGGGGAGAAAAAGAGTAAAGCACGTACTACGCTCGTGGACAAAGGCATATCTTTGTCATGTAACCTGTTCACGACATTGATGCTAAAGTTGTCATTCTTCGAAATATCAGCGGCAGACGTTAATTAAACACTCGCGCTAACCTTCTGCGCCTTGATGAGAGGGCCAGGAAAAATCCCTCCTGCGAGTGTTGCCCTATACAGGATGAAGATGAAGACACGCAGGGGAAAATGTAAGTATTAACTCACGATCGTGCAAAACCGTCAGGCGCGATTACTTTGTTAACGACGACGAGTTCAGTGACAGGCTTGATAGTGAATGGAGGGGCACTAGACGGTAAGTCATCATAGTTGGATCTCGAACATACTACCGACACTGCATGTGACAAGGCAAGAAGGCAGCCGGCGAGGACAGTGTGGGGAAACATAGCAGGATGAGATAAACTATGATGCTGAACCCTGATATAAGACGTGGAGATCAGCTCCAAGGTAACGGAATAGACAAATAATGTACAGACTTGTGATATCCGCAATTAGATCGAGCGACAAGACTGTGGTGGTGGGGTTGGAAGTCGACGGGCAGGCGGGGCCTTCGGGTTGCTGGAGCCACAGAACACTCAGGATGTGATGCGCGAGAAGACAAGGGATGCACATTGTGAAGTCGGATATGTCCTAGTTTTTGTATGTGTTAGCAGAGGTTAGTTGGTTTAGATTAAAACAGAAACGGGTCGAAACATGACGACAAGTGACGCATCATTCGATAGTTGCAATCTGAAATGACTGAAAAATCAACGCCATAATCTGATGCCATAAGACAACATAAAGCCAGTGTAATGCACATTATGAACTAGACTGCATAATTTGAAACCTTGGCGGTTTGGGAGCCGCCCATCTGGCACACCGAAAGACTGCATACCGCATATAAAATGAAGTGGACGCTCGATCATCGCATGACTGAAAGGTTTCCAAAATGTGATATGTAGCTGGAAGCCGTTGGCTGTGCGGTGGCAGTAGTTGACCAAGACTCACTAGCGAGCAGTCACGGTAGAAGAGTGTAGCCACCAGCTGAGTACGGTCAGGTGACACCGGCGGCTGTCAGTTTGTATGATAATGATGTTGATAATGATATGGGACTCTGTCGATGTCATCAATGATCACACAGTCGGTCGTTTCTGCAGTTTGGCAACCAACCACCCTTGCTACGATTCAAATATTGATCAATAATGACCAACTGCAACCATGTTGAGCAAGTGACACACCTTTGTGAACTTTCGTGTCGTCCTCTCATAGCACGCCCAACATTAGTCGACCCTTTGTATCATAAAGTTTGTAGGATGCCCACAAACATAACGATGGGCGGCCCTTTGCGGCACCGCACTGTTGAGTCCTTCAAGCCGATGCGCACACTGAACTCTATTCACTATGTTGTGGTCCTACTACGATGGGTTCCTGTCTGTTCCTGTATATCAGTGCAGCGCTGTGCACTAGCGGGGTCGTAGGGGGTTGCGTGCTGAGCTCTTGCCTGGCCGCAGCATGTCCCGGACAGTCTCGCAATGGCATGATGTAGAATCCGGAACCACCTTGCATCCTGACGAACCAATGCCCAACATACGTCCGAGGAATCATGGGCGGAGTAGTTGCACGACGAATATTTGTTTTCAAAAGTACTGCGGCCACCATGGCCAGTACTATCGAAATCGGGGAAAGTTATTATCACCACCAACAAAGCTTGACCTACGCAGATGAATTGTCTGTTTCGCCTACAAAACGCGACACGGCGACGGATGATCCCCAGTGAAAACCGGACCTCACCATATCGACGGAAAACGACGGATATATTTACAAATATGCTCAAAGCTACGCAAATCATGAATTTCACATATATTTTGAAAGATGACGTGCGTTATGTTTGATCAACACAACGCAAACACACCATTTTGTCGATGTCTTGCACATTTGCAGACATATCAATCAATCAAGATGATGTGAATTACTCGTTCGCGCTGCTTTTGACTTGGTAAGCGTATACGAAATGATCGATTGCACGAACTTAAGCAAGACTCCGACATTCTCACTAGTCCACCATCTTTCTCCCTCACACCATGACGATGTCTAGTCCAGGAGCCTCTCCCATTTCCTTACTTTCGGAAGCACCCTGGGGCCTGGCATATTCTCGTTTACAGTAGTCGTTGGACCAGACAGGCCTCAAATTGATGATGTTTTTGGATGAACAGTGGTAAAGCTCCCTGTGTGTATCTTCTCCGACTTTGATATTTTCGACCACCTACTAATTCGAGATGTTTTCTAGGACACTATCTATGCGGCCTGTTTCTCTGCACTGCCTGGCTCGCAAATCAGTAAGTGACTCGGATACGCCTAACTCGTTTCGAATGTTCGCTGAAACATCTATTATAGCGCATATATGCGCCTGAATCTCTTATCTAAGTGCAAGACAGTGCTGACTTAGTACACGCAGCACAACGCTTTCTGAACGAACATGCATAACTGAGTATGAACCGAAGCCCCCAGTATTCACTGTCACTGGTCTACCATGCCACCTTCAACACTGGGTCCTCGTTGTTCGTGCCTGTGCATCACCTAGATCTAGTATTTCGAACAAATAGGAGGTACGTCAATCTAGAAGACTAGAACTTCCAGCAACATCTGACTTTAGGCTTATATGAACTTGCGACACGATCAATATCATCAGCAAATTCTCATCCGACGCCTAATATATTGGTTGACATCTAGCGCAGTTGCAGCGGAGCAGGTGGGTAGCAGGCAGTTATTATTTCACGGCATTGATTTATGTTTGCAGGCATATGAATCCGAATGGAATAGCAACGCAGTCGACATCCAGCGCAGGTGCAGAGGTTGACATCAGGCAGGCAACAGGCGAGGACCAGGTGGGCAGCATATGCCAGGGGCAGTATCAACCAGCTATCATTTTTGCGCTGTCATTTGCTTGTTCTTGCAATGTATATCAGCGTCGTTTTCGTGCGATTTCCGTAGTTTTATTGCCTGGTACAACTACAGTTGAGAATCTACGATCATCGACGGAAATATGATATGCTAAAATCAGCGCGAAATCGTGAGATCTCCGTCGAACAGCATCGCTAGAAAATCTCATATGTGTCTCATTCTCTACGGAAATCTTGTGTTCCTGGTTCACCAATATTTTGGCCGTTTTCCGTCGATACGGTGAGGTCCGGTTCTCACTGGGGATGATCGATGAATTCTTGCGCTTAGCTAGTAGGTGTCATTGAGCTGTCACCGTGTCACTGTGATTATTAATTGCAGGGGAATATCATTAATTCCGGGTCGGACGCCGAACCGTTGAACTGACTCACGCACCAACACATCATCTCAAACGCGGACCCCTCCAACTTATATATTCATTACCATATGTATCCCCTAACACAGCCCATAGGGCACCGCGTCTTAGCAATTTCCTTTGTTTTCAGCGGTATATAAATACGGAAATTCTCTCTCTCCGTTAGCTCCGGGGATCATGTAAGTACACGGTGTACACCCGGATAATCCCCTGCCATGCCCAAGTATGGTTGGAGCGCCAGTTGTCTCAGCCAATTAGAATGATTCACGTGACCTAGTTACTTAAATATAGAAAATATAGAATCTTCAACTGGTACCCACACTGCACAGTAACCAGTTTGTGCTCATTGTTTGTTAGGAACGGTCTCCAAGTTGTTGAGTCACGACGCATGTTACTGCAGTGATACGCATACTACATACATTTTCTGTTTGTTGAGCAGCTTTTAATTTGCACCTAACCGCCTAAACAGTGAGGTCAACCAAGTAGACTTGGCCTGGATACCATGTTCGGGACGCGACAGTGGGGGCCAGCGCAGTCTTTGCTCGCGCTAGCACCGCTGCTCATTGGGTTGCCGTGGGTTGCATTAAAGCACCAGTATTGTACGTGTTCTTGTCATCAATCCTACATTGAACTCTGAGCTTATTTTTCACCCTGCAGCATTACCTACGCCCATTGTAGACCAGTGCGTCATTCCTTCGTGTCTCCATTCAAGTAGATACTAACTAACAAATTTTTGCTTGTCTGTTGAACCCAACCTGAATCCCAACCACCAGATATGATTCTACGACCTTACTGCCTCAGCTCTCTGAAGCAACAATCCTCCAATATGCCAAGTACCTGTCAGAGGATATCGGATTCCGCACGCCTGGCACCCGTGAACACGCGCTCGCAGATGCTTGGATGACAGAGAAGGCTTACCAGCTCAAAGAGGAGTGTGAACGTGTCATAACCGCGCAACCCGGCCGTAAGCTCCAATGTGAGGTATGGAGGCAAGAGGGTAGCGGTAGTCATCGGTACGTCATCTAGTTCATCACTTCCAATAGCCTTCCGTGTCTCATATAGCTTCCTGGGTGTGCTCGATAGCTTCGATATGATGGCTGCGAGGCTGTATAAGCGTTATGTCAACTTGAGTAATATCATCATACGCCTGAGCGATGGCACGGACCAGGGAAAACTTGACGCAGTGCTCATCAACTCACATCTCGATAGTACCCTTCCTAGTCCAGGCGCTGCAGATGATGCACTCTCGGTTGGCGTGATGATTGAGTGCGTGCGGGTGCTGGTGAATACCCCTGGGTGGGAGCCAAAGCACGCGGTTATATTTTGTGAGTTTTCGTCAATTTCCGTTTCCATACCGGTAGAATCTATGCTAATGCAGCCGCAGTGTTCAATAATGCGGAGGAGTCTCTCCAGGACGGCTCTCACCTTTTCTCGACCCAGCATCCTATTGCGTCTACGTGTGTCCCATAATTATTCCTCCTCTGGCATTCTGCCTTACAAATGTTTTTCCAGTGTCCGTGCTGTCGTCAATTTGGAAGGTCAGCTATTCACATATAGGACATAAGTTCATGCAGCTGACACGGGTCTGTAGCTGCTGGCACTGCAGGTCCTGAACTTCTGTTCCAGGCGACGTCTCACGAGATGATTGAGGCGTATTCTCATGTGCCTCGGTCAGTTTTTTAGCTTTCTTTCTTTCGGTCTCAGTGGTAATGCTAATGTACACAGACCATACGGAACTATCTTCGCAAACGAGATCTTCAGCTCCGGTGTATTACTCTCTGAGTATGTCTCTTTGTCTTGCCCTTATTTCCTTGCACTGATATGCATGCCGTCGGCTGTAAGCACTGATTTCCGGCAGTTTGAGTACTACTTGAACGTAACCGGGCTTGACGTACGTCCGACCTTTCTTCTTCCTACCATTCTCTCTTGTTTCTTTTTTGTTGGTAAATTTTTCAATGCTAACAAGCATTGCATAGATGGCAAGTTGTGGGTAACAGTTACATGTATCACATGCGCGGGGTATGCAGCTTGACAGACTAAAATATCGGGATATACTAATGTGGTACAGGATCTGGTAGAAAACATCGAGGCAGGCGTTGCACAGGTCTGTTATCCAGACCTCGTAGATCTGATCCTGAGATTGATTATCGTCTCCCTCACTCCAGCACATGGCCGAGAACACATTCGCGCTCATTCAACACCTCACTTCACCTGCCTCACCACTACCAAGGCTCGCTTCAGGCTACGGTCGCCCTCGCACTGTCTTCTTTACATTCTTGGGTGTATTCTTCGTCTACTCGTTCCGCACAGCTGAGTTGCTGTACTCGCTACTTTTCATTGCCAGTTGTGTGCTTGTCAGAAGCGCTGGCGGGCCCAGTGCAAGAGGTGCAACGATGGCGAAGGCATTATTTTCTGTGATCTTTGGAGGGCTGGGAGCTCTTGTTGGAGCGAATGCCGTTGCGTTCATGATGCAGCAAGTGTTGGGCCGGGGAATGAGCTGGTTCAAGGGCGAGTTTGAGCCGTTGATATTGTATGGCCCCGCCGCGATGTGTGGTGCGTAATTTTACTTCAGCGTGTGCTATGATTTTCCGCACCAGCCTATTCTCGAATTGACTCGGATGTCATTTCGTGTTTCGCACCCAAAATTATTTCTATTTTGTCTCAATGCCTTCTTGGCGTCGTGACTCATGAACTTATCCACGCAGGAGCGCTTCTAACTCAACTGCCTTTGGCCCCAGTCCCTGAAAAAGCCCTCCTGCATGCACAACTCCTTGCCTACGCGTTCCTGGCTGCAGCAGGCCAGTTCGCTGGTGTTGGATCAAGTGCGGTGTTCTTCCTTAGTGCAGTCTCGACATTTGGGGCCTTGTTTATAGATCGGGTGACTAACTACTTGAGCGCCTCCACCGCAAATAATGCTGGGGTAAAAATGATGAATGCAACAGAAAAGATGCAAGATGAAGATGTGAAAGGAGCGAAGGATGGGCGCAATAAGGTGGATAAGGCGGAGGTCAAAGATGGCTTGGTGAGCCTGTGGACATATGCTCTGGGCCAGACCATCCCACTGTTGACGGGAACTCAACTGACGTCTGCGACTTTGGTTGTGTTCGTACCGCTGGTGAGTGATTTATCTTTCCATGGGCCTCTGCTCATGCCTCTCACAGACAGGGCGTATTGGCTCTGAGGCTCCAGCAGAATACATAATCGCTTCCATCGTGGCAATCCTGGGTTCTTACACGTTTAATCTCACTACGCCATTCGTTCACCGATTTGGTCTGCCTGCTTTGCGTAAAGCAGTCTTAATTTCGTTCCTTGTAGTGGGCGTAGTGATGGCAGTGTTTGCCAGAAAGGAGGTATTTGATAAAAATCATCAAAAGAGGCTGTTCGTGCTTCATAAAGAGGACGTAAGTGCTGATTCCCGTGCGATTTGTAAAGGAAACTGAACGCATACGGTCCAGTTGAACACACGGGAGCAGCACCTCCATATCGCAGCGGCAGACGGCGCGCCTGGCTTTGATGGCCTGGTTCATGATATCACAGCACACTTCGGTGCAAACGGGATACCCCCCAAAGCTGTTGTCATGGACGACTGGAATAGTGATTGGGATACATTGTATCCATTTTCAGCGGTGAGACTTACAAAACATTCGGTCGACATTTACGGGATGCTGACGTATGGTTCATTAATTTGCGATTGAATACGGTGTCTTTGTTGTGTATTTGAAATGTCGTGCAGTTCCTCTCACCGTACAAGGTTGACCTCCCGCTAGACCCGGCGTATGATGCACCTTGGCCGCCAGAAGAGCAGTTCACGGTTTCAGCCGTCAATGATACCTTCGATGAGAACAAGGGAACGAGGACTATGACACTGAAGATTGACCACCCGGGGATAATGTGGACTGGTGAGTTTTTCTATATATGCTGGGTCACCTTGGTGTCGCGTAGACCAAACTCTTGTTGCAGTGATTGCATTCGATGCACATGTACTGGAGTGGACGCTAGATAACAGCCCACCGGAGGAGTTTGCACGACACCACATCAAAGAAGCGTCATTCTACGGGACTGATGTCTGGACGGTGGATATGATGATCAAGTGGCCGCCGCCCTCGAACGCGCATCCCAGATCGTCTAATGTGGACGGATTGAGGGTGAACTTCATTGGAATTCAGGAGAAGCGCATGTGGCCCGCAAAAAAGGCTGAAGCGGATGGAAGTCAAGCGATGCAGCTGTTCAAAGAGTTCGATGCATGGCTGGATGAGAAGACAGGCGGTAGTATAGATGCGCTGTTGATGGGGTGCGTGAGCGGAGAGGTGGTCGTGTAGGTCGGGTTGCGGAACATGGATAGATGAGCTAGAAATCATCGTTATAACCGCCATAAAAATCCATCGATTTCTCGTTTTTTATCCTTTGAATGAAAGCATCTAACTAAAAATATTGTGTTTGCATTGATTTATGATTTTATTATTCTCCTTGGAACACAGAACAGTATGCATCATACAGTACTAATACTAGTACGGTTAACTTACGGTGTGCCGTTCGGGCTTGCCTCATCTTTGTAAAACGACCCTGCCAGGACAGGACGGTCAGCATGGTTAAAGCTTCTGCAGAGCAAGTTGTTTGTACTCCACTATTTGACACACATTTATAACTTGTTCCTATGAAATAGGTCAGGGGGTCGATTCCGCCAAGAAACCTACTCATACCCACACTGCTGGGGATGTATATCGACAGGCACTCGTATCCAAGGCAGCAATCTATAAATGAGTCGCACAACATGGGGCATCTGCACTGGCAGACACAGACGAGACAGCGATGCAGGCGACGCCGAGGAACTGCCAGACGACAGAGAGACGCATTATTCGTGTGACGTGAGTTATACCTGAAGAGGGCACGCTGCTTGCTTTTACATGCCCTGAAAATGGGGTTCTCGTAGGCTATACCCACGAGTAGTCTACTTCAGTGTCCACACCAAACAGATGACATACATATTGCTCATGCCAGCGCCAGCACAATGCAACCTTGAATTTACCGGGCTTTGTTACTGATACAAGAACTCCCAGTCGATTCTGGTTTTAATCCCAAACACCAACTGTTATTTACTCATCAGTTTGCCACCAAGCTGCCGGGCATTCGTGCTTGCATCGTGTAGACATGAAATCGATGGAACGATCCCTGGTGCGTAGGTGGTTATCAGGCTGATGTTTGTTATCTATTCAGAGAGAATCCTAAACATAGGGAAAAAAAGAACGAAGAGATAAAACCCCAAGGTCATCTAGTGAGATAGAAGCGCATGCTCAAACGCTGGGGGATGCGAATTTGAAGGAGTGGTCCACGACCAATCCAGCGCAGACCGTAGCCGTGCCATAACGGCCTGCCTAGAATACAATGGAACATCAAAATTAGCGCACGTGGATATGTCGATTAGCCGTACCGTGAATTTCTTCTAGCTATCTTTGGGATCATCACGGTCAAATCACCATATGTGCCAGAGATATAGCAGGAACGGCGCAATAACACTGATCACGTAGAATGGGAGACGCTGGGTGTTCAAGTACCTAGCATATAAAAAGCATGCTACATCATGCAGGACAGATACCTTCGCCAAGACGGACTGCCATGGACTTGACTCCGGCCTTTCGGTCGAGTCACCTGGCACGCGTCAGTGGTGTCGTAAAGACAAGTCCAGCTACGGGGCATTGTCAACAACTCAGAATACACCCGTCGTCATCCGGACTTACCAGCAGGACGCAACTGCGACGTTCGGCATCATGCCGTAATTGAACTGACTCGTCGTTACAAACCCAAGTGAACGGGACGGCTCAGCTAGCAGCAGAACCTTGGAACCAAATAAGTTGATATATTCATTACAAAACTCCAAGAAAAAATTACTCACGCTCCAGCAGTCGAAAACATGTAAAAGATGGCGGTAACAAGAATTGCCAGAAGGATTGAAGCCTCGGTCATAGTGACAGCTCCCGATACGATTGATCGGCCCACGTCGTCCAGCGCCGTTCAATACTACCGCTCTAGTGCACTTCGCGGATCCCTCGCATACTTTCGCATCCTTACCTTGTTTCTATGGACACTGGTTTGGACGCTTTGTGATGAGCCGAATCTTTGAGTCTGACACTAGCGCTCGCCTCGGGTCATCACAGGGACAGCAGCGCCTCCTTATCATGATGTTTCAACATCATCGTACGACAGATAATTGGCGTCCAATGCGAAAATCCCCTCAAGAAATTAATTTTCATTCTCCAGCCCTACCTTCTTTGCTTGTACCACACGGGGTACTCATCCGTGGATTTGGAAGAGCTGCGCACGGCAAAGGCATAGTCGTCGTGGTTGACTCTCATCTGTCGATGTGTTCTTGTCGTGTCAGCTCGGGTCCCACCAGTACAGTGGCTGCACCAATGAATACAGATTCTTCTTCGTCGATTACTTCTATCTCTCTCGTTTTGCGGCGCTTGATAAGTATTGATATAGGATGGCATACATGATAGTCCGCATTATTTTGCCTACGAGAAGTCATCACTTGCAGCTGGGCGCAAGTAGAAGGCCATATGGATGCCAGGTGTAGTAGGTCTAGACTCTAGAGAGGTCTGATCGAAATCCATCGAACCGAGCTGGGGACAATTAAAACGTACATGGACTGACAAGTATCTGTCACCGTTATCAAGTATCGCAAGTCTACGAGGCATGCTGGCTCGTGCCAAACAAATTCTTGAGTGAAGCCGACGGCGAGAACAGAGTCAACAGACCTCCTTCGGATTCTTCCGGCGGGACTTGCGCCAATATTTGTAAATTCGCGATAGCCCTTCGGGCAAACCTGTACCCTTCGTATTTCGATTGCATGATCTAAAGTAATCATACAGCATATGGATAAATGCTCTGAACAACCCCTCACGACGCTTTGCGAGATCCCCTCTCGATTCTTGATTCAGTGCATGTTTATGTATGTGTCTTTCAGTGCTCACAGCCATGCATTTTGATTCAAAACGAGCGTGGTGCTGGGACGTTACATGATGCTCCCGATGCTGACACGTCGAAATGATCAAGCAGACTGGATTGACATTATGATGTCGGGGAGACAACAAGGAGGGCAGTGAGTGAGCTCCACTCATGCTGACAAAGATTATCGTGCCAAATGAGGTTGTGGCTGATGCCGGGTGGAGCCGTCATGATCGAGTCGACAGCCCGTACCCTCTTCTAGGGTGCAGGGATAGCACCAGTGCCTCTGTCCTCAAGCTCGAGGTTTCAATGCACAAGGATTCGGCACCACATTTCCCCTCCAGGTAATGTAGAACCTTCTTCTTGACCGGAAAAGTGTCTTCTCGACGATACTTTGAGGCTGTCAAAGTACTATTCACTTTGGCAACTCACCGCATTTCGAGACCGATCGACGCTCACGTAGACATTTCAATTACCGTTAATGATATGGCAACCTCGGCTTTTCTGGAAGCCTCTGAAGGGCTTGTTCAATTGTTCGGTACGAAATAATGATTACGCCCGGCAATTGGTTTTCCCTTCAAATGCGCTGTCGTTTTATATTTGCTTGGCTCAGGTGTTCAGAATGATATCAAGGCAGTGTACTCCGTTCTTCCTAGCCCTATACTAACCCTCATTTTTTTCTGCAAAACAGGGTGGCTTACAAAATACTACAAAATCTGGGAATATCTGAATCTCACCGGTTTACTGATGCTACGAACTCGTTACTCGCTACCAGGCCGATTCTTTGCGTTGCTGTTACACGCTTGAGAATCTTGTCAGAAGCAAAGGACCCCGCCGCCATGCACCGGTTGTTTGATACGCCTGACCCGGTATGTTTGACCCTTTAATATCGTGTCACTTATCAGTACCGTCATTTTTTGGTGGTTTGACATTCCTGTGAGAGGTCATTCTATCCCCGCGTCTGTGTAGTCATGAGGCAACTGATTCAGACCCGGATAAATTAGTTCTTCAACACATGCAGAATGATCTTTTGATGCAGCTACACGTGTGCTTCAAGTGTTCGTACTGTTTCTAGCCGTCGTACGTCACTGTCTGCTTCCATGTGCATGTGGCTTCTGATTGTTTGCGGCGCTTTCAGGTTGCTGTGTGGGCCGCGCCGTATCGCTGTGACTTCTATACTCGTATATCGCAAGGAGCGCCCCATGATGGAAAATTTTGACCCGGGGGTAGCAAAATGGCTAGACTTAATTGTGAAATGCCAGGATTCATTGAGGGAGAAGGATACGGAAGGATATGACGTGGTACTAATTCTATGGAGAATTCTGCCAATCTGGATTGGTATCGAAGAATAAACATGCTACACTAGTAACGCTGGGAGCTTCAAGTATTATAATTAAGAAGGTTGGGACGTCACCAGTCAGCTATTAACACCTATCGCCAGTCACCTATTCGCACCTAACAATGAATCTAAGCCTCTGTTGTGGTTTATACCAGGGTACTTGCGAAGCATATTTTTACTTATAGAAACGAAGAGTCCGCGGAAACGAGGTCGTTTCTCGATAGTATCGATAGAGACGGTAAGCTCATTGCCAGTTCTCTACCATTAGTGTCGCGCAAATGATAGTAATGACATCCCCCAATGCCATTCTTCTAAGTACATGTCGCGAACCGTATACAGGTTTCACTACTGCGAAGATGGATGTCATATCATGACAGTGTGCATGGGTTTATTAAATGATCCAATGAAGGTTTAGGGGATGTTAGGAAGACCAGGGAAGAGCGCATAAATCATGTCACTTGCTGTGAAATATCCATGTATTAATATCTTGTGCCCGAAATATACACAGGCACCAACAAGACCGGAAAAGGGGAGTCTCTGTACGATCACTCAAGCATGATATCGTGATCGACAACTAAGCATTTTAATATTGTACGTACTTGTGTATGACTAGTGATGCGCCGGGCCTGCCTCAGGCCTTCATAGGCCCAAGCCCTACTCTATGGGCCTGGCCTGGGTGTCTCATAGACCATGCCCTAGCTAAGGAGATTTCCGGGATGTATTGTACAGCATGTTAATTTATAATTACAACTACTCAGCGTCTGTCGGAACCAGCCTGAATTCTGACTCTCACAGACATGTCCGACGATGACGCGCTGGCTGCCGTCACCGTCACGGCACGTCCCAAACAAATAATTTTATACCTTCCTTTTGGCTCAATAATACTGCAACGCCAGAGCTATTGGCAACTAGCCACAAACAGGTCCAACAGACGGTTCAGCCAAGTGACGCCAAGCGAAATGCAGACGACGCCGACTGGAGTTCAAGTCTCTCCAATCTGTATGAAGATTTAGACCACGAAGACACCACAAAAACAGTACACAGGGGTGGGTATTATCAACCTATGTGTCAGTATGTTCACTATCTTGTTTTCATAGCCAAACACCTTCGTCGAGCAGGCGAGTCATCCTTCACAGACGATGGCCGAAGCCCTCTCGATGGGCTTGGCCTAGCACATCACTATGTGTATCCAAAAACGAAAGCTTAAATTTACGCTGTTTTGTAAATTAACCGACAACGTTCTATCTGCTGTATTTAGATCTGTGGGGAAGTGACCCTGGTAAGCCACAGGTCCCAGTGTGTTTCTAGACTCATAACGTTTTGCAAATAATGTCGAACAACCGGTTCGGTGCATTTCCCGAGGTCTAGGTCCATCAAGTAAGCAACTTGAAGTACCTACAACTTCGTGGTAAATTACTTACACCAACATGCAGCTGAATGTCAGGCACCCTCGACATTTTGTCGCCTGCAAATTCACAGGCAGTGCTCGTTAATGTTGTATATCATTACCATGATTGGGATGGCACGAACTTCCGACCACGGATCGTTTGTCAAGGCCCTACGTGGCTGTGACTGCGTGGGGAAGGCATCTGACGTCGTCGTGATTAAGGTCCCAGTATCAACATGGCGCGTGATAGTAGGCATTCGTGCCTTCCAAGCGGGTGGTCAGTCAGCCAGTCACAATTTGTTGACCTTGTCATTCTTGCGGATGAAGCCATTCTCGAAGGCCAGACCTGCTGTTGGAACAGGCACAGACTGCAATGGAACCCGAGGTCGAATCTCTATGGCGGGAGGCTGTGGCTCTATCTATCGAAGACCGACTACGACACGCTGCAGGACTACCGACTACGAGCGAGACTCCTGCTAGTGGTACTCCCTATGACCTGCGCCAGATCTCCCCACTACACTGTCCCGGGACAATTGCTATATGAATGTCACTTCGCAGGTGACAGATCTGAATGTGAACGATCTGAAGTTTCCACTTCTTGGATATTGAGGTCATAGACTGCTCGTTCATTCTCGCTCACCGTATATAGTATCCCGAAATGCTCACTTAATACCTGGCTCATCATCGTTTCCCCTCGTCTTCTATCCGAGACTGAGGGTATGTCCGTTCATTCATAGTTATATGACTCATATTGACTTAGTATCATACATTAATCATACCTGTATCTAAGGTCAGATATCTCGTCACCGCTGTCTATGAGTATGACGAGACCATGACATCATGGTGTTCGTACAAATTTCCGAACCAGAAGTCGAAAGTGACTCCTAGGAACGACCATCACAAGAATCTTTGTTACATGACAATAGCAGGACGAGGCGCATTACATTACAGCAGAGTCCACGACTTGGAGGGTTAGATAAGCCTTAGATGGATTATGCCGATTTTGGAACGTTGCTGTGATCACAAATTAATGGGGGTTTATAAGTAGATTGCGAAGCGAACGTCCTTGCGATTAGCCTGGAGTGGTATGAATGGGAAGCAGGAAGCACGTGCAAATAGGGAGGCTCATGGGACTGAGTCACTATCAGATTGCCAACCGACTTCAACTTGAAGTTCCGGAAAGCTTTATCGATAATCTGATAGCGGCGCACAAGAGCCGGTATCACCCCTGAGTAAGGGTGACGTAGGGGCTCCTGTTCGCTCGATATGAAAAGTCTGATGCGCCAGTGCCAGGACAGTCGAGTCTCACCAAATGACCTTCTTAGTTCCGCGAGACGTAACGGACGATGATACCACGTCATGGCATGTCAAGCGAAGGCAAGCAAGGCACGAGCTGGGGTAGTATTGATACTGATGAAAAAGAGAGAAGATAGGGCTCAATTGAAAAATTACACGGTCGTAAGGTTGAGCGTTTGAGCACGTCATGGTGCTGACAAGACCAAGGTCCCACTTGCATGATGGTAAAACAACACCACATTTATCCGTTGAACGTTCCATTGGATGCAGTAGGCTATTTCTCTGCCCCAGGTATCAGTCACCCTTCGAACCGAATCCTCTTTTAATCAGTTGGTACTTACTCGCTCAGCAATACCAACTGTGGTTATACATGTCTTCTCGCAAGGTCAGCAGCTCCTTCTCTAATCGCAACGGACTCGCACCATCAACAATTCGCGTGTTTCTGTGCCTCGGAGCCGCCTGGGGCAGAAGTGACCTCCGGCGACAGAAGAGCTTCTAGCGTCTGTAGTAAGGAGTCAAAAACGGAAGCGAAATGAAGTCGAAGCTGAGGACGACAAGGAAAAGTAGCAATACTTGCTCTGTTGTTGTTAATATACCCTTCTTGGTAATACACGTGTGGTGTTTTCCATATACTGCAACATTGATGGGTCGGTATGTACTGCCCGTACCTGTGGAGGGTACAGTGTTGACGGGTGCGGGTATACGGTATCGACCTTCCGACCCTCGGTGTTGCTCGGGTATTAATGATTGTGCACCACTAACACCGCCCACAAGGTTCGCCCATCTCTCTCGGACGATAATGAAACAAAGTTTTTGAAGGGGGCGGCAGACATGGAGAAAGGTGCTCCGACTCGGAACCGGCGGATATCCGAAGGAGCCAGCAAGGGGTCGAGATAAAGAGAAAGTGAGGTTTGTTACTGAAAGCGTGTTGGAGTGTGTTGGAGTGAGTGCAGGTGGTGTACTTTGTACCAGAGTGTATTGCCTGAAGTACAGTATGGTATGCCTGTGTACTGCTGCAGTAGCAGTGCTGCCAGGTGCTGATAACAGTGAGCAGCCATGCGAAACGAGCTCGTCTGGATTGTCCAGGTGTACAGTGTCAAGTTCACACAGTCATACACAACTTCATCCGTCTGTCACCATCAGCTTTGTAAGCGAATTAAAATAACTGTATCACTCGATATCAGAAATCTAGACAACTTGATTTTCATGTAGCCTATAGTAGTCTTGGACAGCTGGTTATCAAGCTCAATCTTGGATTGATTTCATCCCTATCTTTTGATCTTAGCCCATCACTGATCTCTGAGAGTCATTAAAACCAGAAAGAGTATGGCGTGCACTGCGTGGGTGACCAGGTCACCAGTCCCTTGTCAGCGCTACTCGTCCAAAGATTATCTGATTGCGTTACCTCAAGTCCGACCCGAATTTGGCTAGCCTCTCCGGTTATTCCGCCTGTACTTGAGGCCTGTTATACGAGAGGAACGTGGACATGATTTCTAGCGTTTAAAATAAGTCAGGGATCAGTGTGATTATGGTTTGTCGGACGATGACGAAATAGAATAGACGGACGGGATCGACAGGCCGGACGGAACTTTCGAACTTGTCTTCGAGATACGAGCAATCACCGTTCTGCATGTACAGCCAATCAATCGTGTCGTTCGTCTGTCATGCAGTGACGGGGATCATTCGAATAGCTGTTAATTGCATGGCTGTGCACGCATGAGCGGTGATTGTTCGTACCTTGAAGTGGTGAAATTCCAAGGAACCGAAATTTTCGGATGAGAAATAGGGGAGACCCCATGTACGAGAACATTTTCAAACTATCTTAAAAGCATTTGGCGCCATGTGCCATTGTCAATCTGGTTGCCGGCTGAAATTGCTCAAGTTAAACCGAGAGTGAATATGCCGGAACCGATTTGTACCGCATTCTGAATCGGGACCATCCAACTTGTATCCAATGATCTTCATAGAAGACTTGGGCATTATCCAACTCGATTAATTTCGAATAATCCTATTTTTCTGATAAATAAATACCAGGTGAGTGTCACCCGCCATAATTCTTCGTCTCACCATGCTGTCTTCTTCTTACGACGTACTCATTGTTGGTGCCGGTGTAGCAGGCCCAGCCCTTGCTTATGCCCTTGCCACAAAGACATATGCTAAGCGTAACGCTCCTCTTCGGATAGCTCTGCTTGAGCGTTCCCTGTCGAAGCCAGACCGTATGGTCGCCGAATTACTCCAGCCAGGTGGCGTTGCCTCGCTCAAGAAGCTTGGTCTGGAGTCATGCCTCGGGGATTTTGGCTCTACCCCTTTGTCAGGGTTTTATGTTATGCGAGGGGAGCGTGTCATTCGCAGCTCATTCCCTGAAGGCTATGAGGGGCGAGCTTTCGAACATGGGGAATTTATCATGGCCTTGCGCAACCGCGCACGGCGGGCGCCCAATGTCGACATGATCGAGACCACAGTAACCGGTCTCATCGAGAACGATGACACACATCGCGTAATAGGTGTTCGCACCTCCAAAGCGGATGGTCAGTCAGAGTCATACTTTGCTGACCTCGTCGTTCTCGCAGACGGCTCCCTATCCAAGTTCAGGACTGCCGTCCTCGGGAACATGCCGTATGAGCCCTCGCAAAAGGGTTATTTGGCAGGTCTAATTGTGAAAGACCTGACGCTGCCGGCGCCAAGGTATGCCACTATGATTGTACTGAAAGGCGCTGGACCGGTCGTCCTTTATGAGCTCCCCAACAACGAGTATCGGATGCTGGTCGAGTTGAAGGCGGCACCGCTAGACCTCAAGGTTTGTAATTCTGCCTTGTCGTGTGGTCGTGATCGCCCCCACTTACTATCAATATTGTAGGATCATATATTGCGCAACGTTGTTCCTCAGCTTCCATTATCGGTACGCGCGCCCATCCTCAATGCTCTGGAAACGTCGCGTTTGCGACGAGTCCCGCATTATTATCTTCCGCCCACAAAGCAGGGAGAATCTAGCAAGGCAGGCGCATTCTTACTGGGAGATTCATTAAATATGCGCCACCCGCTAACTGCGGGTGGAATGACGGTCGCCTTGAATGACGTAGTCATTCTCTCTGATCTTCTGGCCCACATCGAGAATTTTGGTAACTGGGATGAAATATCAGCCGTACTCCGGAAGTGGACCCACATGAGAAAACCGCTCGCATCCACCATCAATACCATGAGCATGAGTTGGGCTGGCCTATTTTCAGCTGAAGGTACGTCAATATTAGCTATTGAATACTTGAAGGCTTATAATTGTCCATTTACGTAGGCGAGGCGTTTGAGATTCTGCAAGACGGAGCATTCCAGTTTATCGGGCAAGGTCCCAAGTATTCCGAGGGACCCATGGCATTAGCAGCTGGGTCAGTAATATATCGATAATTTGTCACGATCGCACACTGACCTGGTTCCGGAATCCCTAGGATCACTGCGTCTCCGTTACTGCTGGCATACAATTCTCTTGCCATAGCGTTTTACTCCATTTGGGTGTTGTTCACCCACCCCAGACCTGGAAATAAATTTGCTCCGCAATTTTACGAATACCCATTGCTTTTGGTTAAAGCATTGACCGTCGTAAGTTCATCCAATGCGCATTTGGAACACGTTGACGAATTTGTATGGTATAGCTGTGGACTATCGGCAACGTGATGGGGCCGGTGTTGTGGGCGGAAATGTGATCCCTTTACGACCTATACGACATATATCAGTGATGACTTCTAATGTTATGCTTCATGTAGACTGCGTTACCTATGATTTCTCGATTCTTGTGACTGGCACACTGCTCCAAGTCCAGCAGATTTTGCAATGCCATAAAACCATCGATTAGCAACCGATATAGAGCCTTGATATAGGTGGTGTTGGGCGCCACAACGCTTGGCACTGACAAGTCATGCCATGGCCATGTCGACATTGTCATTGATAGTGTTATGTACTGTCGACGTGAAGTGACTTTCAGGTAACTTCAAAACCGTGGGGACGCTGAACTCGGTCGACTCGGAAGCGATACTTGGTTCACTTGGAGATGTGTTGAGTTCAATTCGTGTCTTTAGTTGTCGATGTCCCACCGACGGTTGTTTCAGCAAAATCGGAGGGAAAAAAACCAAGAGGTCATGCACAAACGCTTTTTCCCGCCATAAGGAACAGGCTCGTTCCTCTACAGCCCGCATACTCCATGGCTTGATCCTGCGTCCGCCTAGTCCAAGCTATGTGCGCAGCGCCGTCTTACTCTCCATCAGTGTGGGCTGCTTTTGTTCCTGCAGGATACGCGGACCCTTTATTCACGCTTGCAGACATGATGGAGGAACGCGCGGTGGTGATGGTGCGAATACTGGTCTTCGTCCATGGCCAATTGGTCGGTATCTGGGAGTCTGGAACATGCCGTTTCAAGGTCTGGATCATAGTCATCATCAGTAAAATACGATGCTTTATGTGACGATACCAAATTGAGGTCCAGGAAGTCCGAGATGGTTGCAAGGTCAGTCAAGAGATCCCGTAATTCGAATTGGCTTCCTCTTGTATTTTGGGAACGCCGCGGCCACTGGCAGTAATGATCATATTTTTGAATGTTCTGAAATGTAATCCTCGTTGCGTCCAATATCGATTGAGGGAAGTGACCGTAAAAACAAGCTAAAGACACTGACCTGCTTCTGGAGTCCGCAGGAATCGCGTGTATACATGGGTCAAATATAGTTGCGACGGCGCAAGAAGAACTTATAGCCCGAAATGCGGGGAATGATAGATCGAGACGAAAATAACTTTGAGTTGACGAGACTTTGGGCCGCGATGAACTAAATTTGGAACGTCCAGGAATACTCTTGAGGAATGGCCGATAAGAAACAAATTCTAGTGTCAAAGCAGTGACGCTAGGCTAAGGTATGAGATGAATGTGAACTTTGTGTGAACTCTAACTTTACAGTTATCTTCATATCGGTAGACCAACCCAGAAAATTCACCTAGTAGTACAACAACTGTCGACCGTCATCATCATGTCACACGGACATTTTCGACGGAGACGAACAGTGGATCTCTCGCTAAAGTGCCAGAGAAATTAAGTGGAGCCTCATCTGATGACGAGCATGACTCACCTTTGACAACATTGTAGTGTCTTGCACGGCGGGGGCTTCGTTACTTAACCACGAAGGTTACCTACGTACTAGTCCCACATCACCATGTGCAGCTAGTCGCAGATGCCAGTGCGTGCGTGCCATGATTCCAAAGTCTCGTCACGGCCTTTGTACCGCCACGCACAAGCCGTACATGTAAGGTCAATGTTAACGTTGACTTACCGTAAAAAGTAGCTAGCATGAGCGCCTGTGACAGTTTGGTTCCAATCTACAGATAAGCAACGGCGAATGACCGGTGGACCGCCGGCATGTTCTCCGTCACGTCATGCTGTATTATTGCGTGTTCATGCCTCTTACGGCACTGCCACCATGGCGACCTCTCCTTCATATAATTTCACGGCATTGTTGGACCACAGACTTCGACGACATCATTAATAACTTTCTCTTCCCACAAATTCCCGAAGACGCTGAAACCTGTCTTGATCGTGCGTTCCTTTCCCCTCTCAACGTCCATGTCGATACATTTTCAACGACAAAATTGTAGATTAATTGCCGTGCCATTTTCGTAAGTAACGCAACTGTGATATCAATCACACATTTCACTCACGAAGCCTATGTAAAATCTTATTTTAGTTCAGACAGCCTGAAAGAAGCTGGGAACATTCCATTGAACACACCAGAATACACTCGACTACCTTGTATATAATGTTAACGTATGTAACCTCTCGGTAGAAATGGGATTGGTCAGAAACGCGCGTGTGCGCGTTCAAAACTCGAACTTCGCATGCGTGACGCCTCCCTGCGTGTGCCTTCACTATTCCCACTATTATGCCACTCGAGCCATTCTCAACAGCGATTTGAAAGAACTCGACTATAATTTTCTTGTCAGTCTGAGTCCTGCCCTCTGAGCCTCGAAGGAAATGGAGGGTGGGAATGGGGATACTACTTCCTTTCAGCTCGTCAAGTATTCTCGGAGGGTATGATGAGGAACGGACCCCTCACGACGCAATTGCGTCTATCATTACAGGGTGGTGCCTGATAACCTTGCCTCAGCCTATGGACCTGGTCCATTGGGTATGTAACCGTAACGTTACCTAGCGTGTAACTTGCTTCATGCTTACGGTATGTCAGGAATGGACATCGTGACACTGAAAGGGAACGACTGTCTTCAAGTAAACTCATTAGACATTTCAGCTTGCTACATGGTGCAAGTGCAGCTACTAGTAGTGCCAGTACTTGGAGATATTATCCAGAGCTATGTCTCCAAATAACCCAATCAAGTACCACAACATTGCCCAGACCCACGCTCAGAACACACAGTAAACAAGAATGAGGTCAGTTTTGAAATCGGATCGAAGACGGGACAGGTTCGTCGCTCATCAGATCACTACAGAACGTGAAGAAAAAATCATGCGATCATATTTGTACTCAAGCACAATTGATTGACCGCGAAAACCGTCGTCGTCTTTGTCGTGAATGGCCCCAGATTCTCTTCTCACAATTGAAGCGTCATTTGGTGCAGATTTTTTCAAGGACGAGACTTCTTCAGAAAAAATAACAACAATAAGTACCACAACATAGCTTGGAAGAAATAAAAATAAAAACTGCTCCCTACAGACTAGCCGCCGATCGTAAATCATATCAAGTATCTCCCATACTATACGCTACTGCTAGTTTCCACACGGACGCGCTCCTGGAAAGCAATTGAAGTCATAACGGTTGCTGTATCGGAGTCGGCCACGAGCTTAGCGTGATATTCTCGCAAGCTAAGGATGAGGCGTGGTCCCAGCACGAACATCTGCAAGATTTGGAAGATTTGAATGAAGCCAGAATAAATCTGGGTTTCCAGGTAAGGCAAGTCCTATAGAAATGATGAATGATGACCGCATGCAGAGGTCGATGACAGATCGGCATACCGTTGAGATCGTTGGGGACAAATAACTCATTTCAAAACAAGAAACTACAAGGAAGCTTGCACATGTAGAACTTCAGCAAAAAAAAACAAGAGAACCGCATTCACACCATGAGCTCACCTCGCAAAGTAACTCGCGTGAGTTTTCACTAACACCCTGAGAAAATCCCTAAGAATCCCCCCCGTTGAGGTTTGTCGCAGTTCACGGAAGTGCTTCATAGCAATCCAGACTGCGAGACACAGTACAAGGACCTCCCATACAGTGCCAAGTATCCAAGTCATGGAAATCAAAAGATACGCATTTCCCGCATAGCCCATCATGCACTGAAAGGTGCCGAAGAGAACGAATCCCTCTGGTATTTGTCAAGTCTGATGCACTTAAATATTCCATACATAATTTAAACTTACCTCCTGAAACATGTGTCATCGTCATTGCGATCATCGCTACATTGGCGATTCTGATGGCCACAAAAATGACAACGAGAAATATCAGCACTTTTCTGGAACCCAGATACATAGCATGTAATCGAGCGATCACGATGACTTGCGTGGTGTTTCAGTCGAGTCAATATCGCAGAGGTGTAGTATGCTCACCGCCCAGCATTACATCTGCAAGGATACCCGTCCAATCAAATATGTCGTACATGGCACGGCCTGTCATATCCAGCAACATCAGTTATCAGCTTGGGAGGATCACAGGCTCGAAACAAACTCACAACTATGGGAGTTGTCATATTGAATCAATGAATTGTTTGAGAATCTCACTCACCCCTATATGGTAGTTAATTATTTGGACGGGGATGGAAGGCATTGGTGCTAAATACTCACTGCATCTGTCGTCGAAATTGTCGGAACCCAGACTGGAGCATGTTGCTGGTCAGAACAAACATGGTGAGTGTGGGCACACGTACACAGTAGGCTGATCCTAATTGTGAGAGATGGGTAATGAGCACAACATCAACAGCTTGGACGTCCAAACGTACACGGCATATCCTATTCCAACATATCGTACCTAGGATATGTTCACAACTTGCTCACCACGCTTAAAAACAAAAGCTACATACAAAGAGATACAGAATGGTCATCAGGGACCAGCGTTGCCTCTGCCCAAATTAGTTGTGCATCGTTCTGTTGATAGATGTGGGAGTCCACTCACCCAGACCAGTTCCACCTATAAAACTGTTATCAGCGAGATGGCTGCTCCTGTAATGGTGCCAACATACCTCTTGTCCGAGCATAAGTCCTAGAAATACCATGATGTCAGTGGTCTTTTCATACTTAATCTTGCTCACCCCAATCGTACATTACCCCAACACAGGAGGCAACTGCGGAACCACAGCCAAGGCTAATTAAGTCATCGACGTCGTCATGCGGCTAACTCTTCACGAACCTACAAAATAGCCGGAAATAAGATTCGCATTGATGATCGGCCACCAACTGGGATCGTTCGAGACTACGGTCATACTATTAGAGGATGGGAATGAGCGAGCGGCGGGAACTTGGTGGACGTGTGACGATCACATTCATGCTTGATATACCACAATCCAGCGCTTACATCGCCGAGGTGAGTTTTGAGGGATGATATCCGATTGATCAAAGTATTTCAATATGAATTCCATCAGAAAGACAGTGCCCATCCAGGGATACCGATGGTATCATAATAGCAGTTGTCGGTGAAATCGCAAAGCAGTGACTTGCGCGGAATGTTCGAACGCCGCAAAAGATCGGAGGACTGTTCGTAACCTGCCAGCGTGATCTTCGGAGTATTCTTTTGATATTCGGTGTTCTTGCTACAGTCGAGTGAGGGGTTCGGCCTCGGTCCATCGATGGCACCATTGATCCAACACAGGCGACTTCGTGGCATTGTCAATTACGACAGGAGCAGAATCCACAACCTGTCTTCTAATCCATGTACGCGCTAATTAGTTCGTATCCAATTCCCTGTCATAAAATACGATCGACTTCTGTAGCGATGAGGGCAGTCGTACCAAGAAAGTGGGGATTTACACAAAGAAGGGGGGAAAGGACGGTTGTACACAGAGGGGGTAGCTGTATAAAAAAAAAGTGGACAGGAACGAAAGCGATGACGAATAGGTGGTGATGGTACACGCTTGAATGCGAAGTTAATGAATGTGTGATGACTCCAGTTCGGTGGTTCATAAGTAATGAAGGGATGGGGAATAGATAAATCAAGGTCGTCAACAACCTTAAGGAGCGGATAGTCGGTTGGAAGAAGGAGAATTTCCTCCATCCTTTAAACGTAAAAATAGGGAGTGTGAACTGCGCGTTTCATGGCCCGAACGAGAGTGACAGTGGCCGCTTAAAGAGGAAAACCAAGGAGCGTGTAAGCGTGCATTATCACGTATGATGGCGTGACATGTGATACATACCTTTGACGATTGGAAGATCGGTCAGGAGCGAAGGGTTGGGCGGGGGCGAGATAAGCGGAAGAGATAGTAGCGGGGTCAAAGTATGAAGCGAAGACGAAGAGAACGAAGAGAAAAAAACTCGGAAACAAAATACCAGAACCAGGACAGTTTCCAAAAAGGCGATAGCAAGAGATGATTGAGAAAAATAACCAACCATAAGTAAAAAGTAACCTGCGAACGCCGAACAAACAAGATGAAAAGAAAGGACGTCAAACATAAAAGAAAGGGGAAAGGGAGAAAATCAAAAGAACTCATCAGATGAAGCAAATAGACATACAAGTAAATCGAAGTCCAAGATATACAAAAATGAAGCCAGAGGGGACGAGGAAATCAAAACTGAATCATCGAAGATAGGAAAATATAGATGTCTGCGAGCACTGCTCACACTAGACCATCGAAAGTGAAATGCAAGCACTCCCAAGCGCAACCATCTCACTCTCGCCAGGACATGACCGGACAATTGCAGCCCTCAAATTCCCAAATGAGATCCTACGTAGTACGCGTCTGGATAGCGAGCACAGGGGTGGCAGATGTACTCGGGGATGTAGTCAAGGGAGACGTAAGGGATACGGGATACCGCAACAGGAGATCCAATGGGAGACGACAGCGGGACTCGGATACGTGATGGAGGCAATGGAGTCGCCTGTGGCAGGTGTAGAGAGCGAGACGGTTGTTGCAGCAGTCTCTATACTCGCTAGTGAAAATTTCTTGTCATTATCCGACGAGCTAGAGAAAGCCTTGGGCGGTGAAAAAGCACTCCGCCCGGACTCGCGTTTCTTAGCCTGATCCTTAGACGGACAGAGAGGCGCCAATGCAGAAACGGGAGTGCTAAAGGTGGAATTAGAATTCGAGGACGCAGTGGACTTTCGTATATTGATATGAGAGGGATCAAGTGTTGGATGAACTGGGTGTCGAGGGAGCAAGGTAGTATTCGGTTGGACAACGCAAGTGAACCGTTGGACGCAGGTAGTACGTGTGGTGGAAATTGTGCTCGCTGTGAAAGGCTGCGTAGCCTGATAAGGGCGTAAAACGGAAGTAAAGGCATAACAAACAACATTGCTCTCATTATGGTGACCATGATGAGAGCAATATTGCTTGGTATGCCTTAATATGGTCAGCCTTTGAGTCGGTCAAGTAATCATTACGCTCAGTACATTTGCTCAACTCTGCCGTGGATGTCGATGATGCACATTGCCACTGAGAAAGATAACGTCCTTATCAATAATGGACTTCAAAATTCCAGCAGGAACATCAACAAGGACGCATTAGCGCATTACCGTGGGTTTGAACGAAGTTGTGACTCATTCAGCGTGACAAGTGACCTGCTCAGAAGACAGCCTGAGATCATGACTTGATTTGCATATCTTGACCGCGCTGTCGGATCGTTCATCCTCTGATTTGAATTATCCCGTTGAACCAACAAATTATTCATGGCAGATATCGTAGCTTCAAACCGTGATCGCCTCCTCCAAGCTGCAGTTGAAGGTATGAGTCGATCGCCCTGAAAGTAGAACCCGAACGAGCACACTGAGTTCATGAGTATTTTGATAGCGAAGACATTCGCATACGTGCCTTACTCCAAATTTCGTGTGGGAGCTGCTCTTCTCACTGAGGACGGCGAAATCATCAAAGGTGCTAATATCGAGAACGCCTCGTACGGTGAATACGGTCTTTCACGATTTTACTTGGCTCTTGCTACTCATCAGTCTTGCCACCATACATAGGTGGTACTATTTGTGCAGAGCGCACTGCATTCGTGAAGGCAGTGGTGCGTTCACCTTATCTGATAGCGTTCGTGGAGAACTAAAAATCTCGATATCAGAGTGAAGGCAAGCGTAAGTTTGCGGCCCTCGCTGTCACAACGTATGTCGTTATTATCCTTGCCCAAATCCTTACACCAATTACCTTGCTAGCGACGTTGCCTCGCCAATTGCGCCTTGTGGGATGTGTCGTCAAGTAATTCGTGAATTTTGTTCCCTCGACATGCCCATCCTATTGGCTGCATCTTCTTACATGGAGAAGGAAGATGGAATACGAGAATCTACTCTTGGGGAGTTACTTCCATTTAGTTTCGGACCTGAAGATTTGGAAAAAGATCGTGGTTAAATCCCTTTTGATACCTGTTTGAATTCATCTAGGTCATGTACGCAATAAGAGAACATCATGTCTTATAGGAATGAATAATTTTGTAGGAAGAACGAAGTATTGTCTTCTAGGTCTATACGAGTTCTGTACTCGCCCGAAATGGTAGTAGAACTGGTTGTGTGGCTGTGAAAGGCAGTCGTCATCGCGGCTGCGGCAAGGGAACTGAAGCTGTACGCAGCATACAACGTACGTGCACTACAAATTTCTTCATCCACAACGTCCTGCATGGCTCCCTGGCACAGGACAGCCGCTTTCATATGGTCAACGCTCGCTTTTCTTCTTTATTTTGGTTACACGTCTGCTGCTGATCCAGAACATGCTATAAACTACTTCGACAATGCACCAGCTCGGTTGTTCTTTTTCGACGATACCACTGTGAGACATTCATGTCTGCCTCAGGGTTCACTTAATAATTCACTTTATTCCCTAGAGTGTGATATACCACGATGCCATCTTCGGGGAAATACATGTTTCTCAGGACGAAGGCAAGACCTGGAAACGCGCAGATGACATACCGCCTGGCGAGGCTGCAATGTTTATTGAGCACCCATTCGACAATCGCGTGGTGCGTTACTGTCCATACTTTATTTATCTGCCTGAACACACCAACGTGGCTTTCGACCTGACCGAATTCTATCTAGGCATTCGTATTGACGAATTCCTACACGCATTACCGCACAGACGACCGCGGAAAGACATGGCGCACGTTCGACGTCCCCGAGCTACTAGCCTACGTCCAAAATCCACTCTCATTCCACTCAGATCCCAACAAGTGGGAGTATACCCTCTTCCAGGCTACCAGGTGTGACCCAATTCCCTGGGGACAACGATGTCGAGACGTGGTGCGCACTTATTTTATATGTATATATTACTTGCATCCAAATTTCTATGTAGACATACTACACCAAAGATGGATTCGTTTCATCACCACAACTACTCCTAGAGGACGTCTCCCGTTGCCAATTCGCTCACAGTAGCAAGGACTTCAAACATGACGCTCACGAAGACCTCGTCTACTGCGTCGCCTATGACTCTTCCGCCATGACTGGCTCACACAGCATCGCAAGTAGTCGTCTGTACTCCAGCACAGACTTTTTTGCCACCAAGCAGAACGAAGACCTTGGCATTGGCAAGAATGCCAAGGGTGTCGTGGCATTTGCGATCGTGTCCAAGTTCGCCGTAGTTGCGCTCAAGGATTTGACGCCCGGCAGCGAGGGCGATATGCTGTTATATGTTACTGTGAACACCAAGGAATGGGCCAAGGCACAGTTCCCACATGCCTCCCAGGCGCGCTTGCGGGAGAACGCATATACCATCGTCGAGTCTACAGTCCACTCTCTAGCAGTCGATGTCGTCTTGCACGACACAACAACCGTCGGTACCCTATTCGTCAGCAACTCCAACGGCACCTACTTTGTAGAGAGCTTGACGGACACGAACAGGAACATGGTAGGGTACGTTGACTACGAGACCATATATGGCGTTGAGGGTGTTGGTATCGCCAATGTCGTCGCTAATGCGCAAGACGTTGAGAGGAAGATGGTAGCCAAGCAATTACGGTCGGTCATCACATTCAATGACGGTGGGGAATGGCGTTTCTTGTTTTCTTTCGAACTGATCTTACATTTTCGCAGGCAGCTCATGGGATCCTCTTGTCGCTCCTAGCGGTACCTGCTCCTCCGAACCATGTTCGCTGCACTTGCATTCAGTAACAAACATGCACAACTATGGCCCCGTTTTTTCGTCCCCCGCCCCTGGCTTCGTTATGGGCGTGGGTTCCGTTGGAAAGGCGCTCGCGCCATATGAGGAGAGCAACACCTACATGAGCACCAACGCCGGTCTGACATGGTCCATGGTCCGCGAAGGTGCATGTCAATATGAATTTGGCGATTCTGGAAGTATCATCGTCATCGTCGACAACGAGCAACCTACCAACTCCATCATGTATTCCACGGACATGGGCAAGAACTGGTACGTCTTTACGCCTTGCCGCTCACTGCGTGTGCATGTATGAGACCTCACTGAAACGCCCCGCCCTATAGGAACACGTACGATGTCGGGATCCAATTCCTTGCCAGGGGTCTGACGACGGTATCAGATTCGACGTCTCAGAAATTCCTTCTCCTCGGCCAGGTCATGCGGCAGTCACAACAACCCGATGAAGGCCGCAACGCTGCCATCTACCTCGACTTCGCCGCCCTTGGGCGTCCAAAGTGTGGTTCCAACGACAAGGAGTCATGGTATGCAAGAGCCAATTCCAAATCAGAGTGCATCATGGGTGCCAAGGTCTGTTACTGATGTAAACCTTGCCATGAGAATGGTCTTGCTGATATACTTCGAAGCAATGGTACACGAGGCGCAAGGCTGACGCAGATTGCTACATGGGTGAGAAGTTCCATGATCCGGAAGTTCATGATGATAAGTGCCCATGCGAGGAACATGATTATGAGTGGTACGTCGTTCCTCGTTATTCTGTCCATTACGACCGCTCATACGTTGTTCCAGTGACTACAACTACGTGCGGAGCGATGGTAAATGTGTACCTTCGGGTCCAGAGCGTATACCCAGCACCCAATGTATCCTTGGGACGCCTAACGAAAAATATATGGGTTCATCGGGATATCGCAAGATCCCCGGGAACCAGTGTGAAGGTGGCTATCGCATGGACGAGCCCGTGTCTAAAGATTGTTCCGAAGGTGAGTGCTTTAGCAGCTATGGAGGGTCTGTGTCTCATGTGTCATTTGCAGCTGAACCTGTCGAAGGAGCGGTCGTTCACAAGATTGTAAGTTTCTGTTCTCGCTTTTCTTTCCAGTATGGAAACTTACGATATTGTAGCATTCGTTCACTGGTGATATTGTGCAGAGCGAGTATTTCAAGGACTCGAAGGTGAGCGTCCTATATATAGTACCATATCAATACCTCAGCTCACGTCTACCTCCATAGACCGTCCTCGTCCGTCTTACCGACCTCACAATATGGCAATCTAGCAACGAGGGTTACACGTGGGAACAAAAGTTCCCAGAGGAGCGTTTCGTAGCGTTCTATATGCACACATACAGCAACGAGCGCGCATACCTTCTCACCGACTCCAAGAAGTTCTACCACACAACAGATACAGGCCGCAACTGGCTCTCCTCCGAAGCGCCTTCGCCTCCCAACACCTTCGGGGCCCAAGTGCTCCGCTTCCAGCCCAGGACAGAGTATGTCATCTGGATTGGTAATGTGGACTGCCAATCGGGGTTTGACAACTGTCACGCGCAAGCCCAGTACACATGGAACAACGGGCAGGATTGGCGGTGGGTAGAGGACTACGTTGTCAACTGTGACTGGGCACGCGACGAGGAGCTGCGGATTGATTCATCTCAGATCCTATGCGAGTCGTATGCGAACAAACAGGGCTCGCAAATGTTTTTCGGGAGTAATAATGCGTTGCAACTTGTGTCAGGGACGGACTATTATGCGACGAAGAATAAGCTATTTGACCATGTCGTGGGGTTCACCAAGTTTTCAGAGTTTTTGATCGTGGCTGAGGTGAGTTTTTTTTCAGTTGTCTTGTGCGTGCGCTGTTGATTGACTGGTTGTGAACTCGCAGTACCTCCCGATGAGGGGCACGCTTAACATCCAGGTCTCACTTGATGGACGGACGTTTGCTTCTGGGAGCTTCCCTCCCGGCATGCATCCAGATTCTCACGTAGGCAGCATCGCTCTAACTCTACAGATGCTAAAATTGCTCATGATGTTATCTAGGCATACACTATCCTCGAGTCAAGCACTAGATCCATCTTCCTACACATGACCATGAACGAAGGGCCAGCGCCATGGGGCAACATCCTCAAATCCAACTCTAACGGAACTTACTTTGGGCTATCCCTCGAGAACGTGAACAGGAATGTCGGCGGCTTCGTCGACTTTGAGAAATTTGTAGGGTTGGATGGCATTGCGATGGCTAACATAGTGGCCAATCCTGCAGAGGCTGCGCTCACGGGACATAAGACTCTGCAGACGAGGATCACGCATAATGATGGTATGCTTTGTTTCATCGGTACCTTCTGCCTCTCGTTGACTGTTACTTGTTGCGTCAGGTGGCACTTGGAAGCCTCTTGCACCCCCTTCAGTAGATTCGCTGGGTGTGAAGTACCCTTGTACATCAGTGGTATTTTGTGCTTTTTTGCGCATCGCTGTTCAATTGACTTATTTTGTCGTGTTTAGGGCTGTGCGCTCCACGTTCATGGGTATACAGAGCGCTTCGACGCCCGGGCAACATATAGCAGCCCGTCCGTCGTAGGCGTGGTGATGGCAGTCGGGAATGTGGGTGATTCGCTCGCCACCTACACTGAGAGCGATACCTTCCTGTCCCGGAATGGTGGGTTCACATGGGAAGAAGTACACAAGGACGCCCATCTCTGGGAATTCGGCGACTCAGGGTCTATCATCGTGATCGTGAACGATGAGGAACCGACGGACCATGTCCTGTTTACTACAGATGAGGGTCTCACTTGGCGAGAATTCAAGTTTACGACTGAGAAGATCAGAGTGAGGGATATTATGACGGTACAGGAGGATACAAGCCGGAAGTTTATGCTCCTGGGCCGTTATTCCACAACGGCTGGCTTGGTGATCGTGCACTTAGACTTCTCATCTCTCACGCATAAAAAATGTGAGTCGGGTGCTCTTGTGCTTGGTGATTGATGTTGAACTCATTCTTCCAGGCCTCGTGGATGTGGAAGATCCTGGACATGATGACTTTGAGCTGTGGAGCCCCAGCGAGGAAAGAGCCTCACTTTGCCTGTTCGGACGACAGGTGGGTCATCTGGACTTGAGTTTTTCCTTTGTCGCCCATATCATATACAGACGCTCTACCATCGCCGCAAACGGGATGTGAACTGTGTTGTTGGAGACACGCCCAAGGCACTAGACAACATTGTACAGAACTGCACATGTACGGAGGAGGACTTTGAATGGTGAGTCACGGGTGTGATACCGCTCGCTCAGAGGTAACTTAAATCTGGGCACGAAAAACAGCGAATTCAACCATGTTCGCAACGGGGACGAATGCGTTCTTGTGCCCGGGACGAAACCACTACCGTCAGATGATTCATGTCGCAACGGAGAAGACTATTGGTATGAACGCACGGCGTATCGCAAGGTGGACTACTCCACTTGTGAGGGCGGCGACCGCATAGACCGAGGCACGCAACACCTATGCCCTGGCATTAACGGCCACAGCGCGATGTTCTGGATGATGGTGATTTTGTTCCCCTTTGCGATCACAGCGCTTGTCGCATGGTGGTGGTACAGCAAGAGCGGAATGGCGAGAGGGTAAGTAACATCCACTTGATGTGTGCGCATTGTATGCTTATCGTTGACACAGGACGATCCGTTTACCCGGAGGCGAATATTCGCATGGGTCGAGGTCTGGTGTGATGGATACGCTGGCATCTGTACCATGGTTCCTTCTTGGGCTTTCGGGTATCGCGTTCGAATATATAGCATCAAGCCTGGAGTCTGTATCGATGAACTACCGCGCGAGGCGCGGATATAGGGATGTACCTGTAGACGAGGATGCGCAGGTCCTGCATTTCGAGGATGAGGAATAAGCGGGGTAGAGGTGATACTTAGACGAGACTGTCTCGACTATATATTAATAGTTCATACTGTCCTTGTAGGTAGTTATAGCCAATTGCTGTCCTATGTACACTGTTTCTATTTTTTCGCTAGGCATTCTGTCGTGGGATGGATTCATCTAATGATATTTATTTGAGCGCATGAATTGGACTGAGAAGATGGCATTAGTGCTTTGCAGTAAATAACACAGCGAATACAGTGAAAGCAGGTATACGTAGGGCGATCGTCCAAATTCGATCTTTTGACTAGTCTATAACACCAAGATGATCTTCCTTGATCGTTCCGATGGCAAACTGAGCTTGTGTTAACAGTTGTAGTCGTACTAAAATTAAAAGACTCACGATTTCGGTAGCGTCAACGCGCGTTCCAACAATTTTTAGTCGTACACGAGTGTTCTTCTCGATGATCTGTTCGAGACAAGGTAGGGATACTAAGGGGACAACACATAAATGGACGATACCTGGTCCTCTGATGCAAAAGATGGCGGATTCGAGGTCGGATCAAATTTCATGTCAGGATGTATCAGCTAGGAATGGGGCGAGATGTTGAGCGAGGCAGAACGGGACAGTATTCAAACTCACTTGGTGAGATACGAAAACTGTTAACGGCCCGACATCAGCAAAGAAGCCCATCTACACACTATTCAGTACAGAGTAATGAGACATAACAGGGTATGGCGTACCTTGTTAACGTTATTTACAACCCCATCGACTACTTCTCCTTTGAATGGCTTAAAGACTATTGCACGATAGCGGGTAATGAATTCGGCCTGGCCACTTCCGCTCAGCACCATGCCTTTTCCAATATCCAGGATTGAGACGACAGCAATGATGTACCCGAATGCGCCTGAACATGTTCCCTCTACGTCTGAGTAGAGTTTTGACTCGAGGAACTGGAGCATCCGAGGGCCAAAGTATGACGGATGGAGGAGAATCGTGTGCGTCAATTCTTTCTGAACATTGAAGTTTGGTTATGACGGATTGAATGGTGATAGAGCTCTCGGAGAGAGGTACTCACAATGAAGAACATGTTGGCTCGGTTAACACACGGGCAATCATCACAAAGCGTAAGTTGTTCCTCCCCTTGCGGTAGATGACGTAATACAGCCGCTATCAGCGTAGTGGACGACAAGTTGCTGTTGCAGTATGAACTTTGTGATATGACTCTGGGAACCAGGATATTTTGGATTCAATGTTGATGCGAACATTGCTACTCGAGACCTACTAGCATTGCAAGTAGGGTACTACCACGGTCTGGCCATAATAAGCACTTACTCGTGCTCACTTCACTCATGACGCGCCAATTTGGTTTTAAACAAATAATCACGCCAGACGACCGTAACACTGGGAGTTCAAGAAGCTTACTATAAATAAATTTACCACAGGTATTGGGTGAAATCATCGTCGTAAACAGCGCACGACGGAATAAAGTAGAAAACGGACCTAGTGCGATGCACATCCGGGCTCGCAGGGTAAGCCTGCAGCAAAAAAGCGAAAGACCTCACTTTTTTGTGAAGACCTCCTTCCGGAGGGGGACTACGCCCCCCCCCCCCCCCCCCTGCATCTATCTCCCGAAGACTCCCAGCTTCGGTTGGCAGGTGGATTTATCAATAGCGACAGTCCATTGTGCGACGGCATCCTTCATCGCCGCGATCTCGCCATCATTGAAACCAATCTCTTTCAGCTCAGATACGACAATATACCTGATAGTTCACGCTCCAGTATATCCATTAATGTCAACCAACTTTCCCTATATTTCTGGAGACAGTTCAAACGCAGCGTAGAAGTCCGCTAGGGACAGGTCTGGTCCGAGAGTGGATTGTGCGGACACGCCGGGGGACGAACGATGATGTGTTCGCTCACTATGCCATATTCGGGATCAGTCCTAATGACTCGAACTCCACTGCCCGCATGCTGCCATGAACAAGGGATGTGTTGCCCTTGCGGACCGGCTGGTATGCTACAGGGCCAGATAAGCATATTGACGGAAATTATTGGGTGAGTGCATACCTTTGGGGTAGATATGTATCCAGTTGAATCATATCATAACAATGATCGACTCGGACACTGGCCACCGAGTGTGACGCGCAAGTTATTCCGGGCAACCTTGTTCATCTGAACGTGACCTTTCTTGATGTCGTCAGACTTCAAACAGATGAAAACGGTGTCATGATATCCGTTTCTCCTGCACTTTTAAATAAATAGCTGTGAAACAAGTCCGCTGTACGAACATCACGAGGCTCGGTGGATACGGTCACCGTGTTCTAACTGTAGAGCCTCCACGGTGGCGCAACTGAATTTTGCCACTGTGTCAAAACAAATTTAGATAGAATCAGCAGTGTTCGCACCAGACGTGTTATCGAGCAGGGGCGTTGGGAGTCCTCGGATTCAAGTATTTGGCCGTAGGGTGATGGTAGAAGTATGAGTACCTGGTTGTGGAAGACTGTTAGGGTCAGTCATTGCTCATCATGATAAGTCTGACATCGATGCTTGAAGGAGAGAGGTGGAGTTCAAGTGTCCGAGTCCGCATAGTACTAGTGGTAGCAGCCTCTGCCCGTCACTGGGCGTCCACAGTGTTACTCCTGTTGAGATGGACATTGTGCGTAGGTCTGCCGTCTCTGTGACGTGCGATTCGGGTTGCCCCTGTGGTTTGATAGCCTTCAAGTATCTACGGACGCATAGAATCGAGTTGCAACCCCAATGTTGCTGAGAGCAACAATAATATTAATAATAATATTAACAATTGATGTGCAAAAATATTGGCCAACGTGGGGATCGAACCCAAGACCTTCGCGTATCGAAACCGTCGGTAAGAGTGTGAAGCTGCTAAACACATTCTTACGAACGAATCGTATTAGCACGACGCTCTAACCAACTGAGCTAGTCGGCCTTGTTCGGTGGGGTGACAAAGATTTTGAAGAGGGTGAACCCTTTTGGTTGCTAAGAATTATTATGTAATTATTGTTCGTAGGTTACGTAGGCCGTAACCATGACATAAATTTATGAACTCGCGTTGGATTACTGTGAGTCAATGTTTCTATTCGTTCAATCTCTAGCTAGTACTTAGCTGCTAGTGCAAGCTTGCGATGCCGGATAGGTTTTGATTCATTGTGCTGTTGATGTCAATGAATATTAAATTATATTGTGTAGATCTCACTTTTCGCTGGACAATGTGGCAGTGCTCTAGCAATCGACGTGCCTTGTATCCTTATCAAGAAGTCCAAATTTGGTTTGGTTCAACTTGTTCTTTGACCAAGTTCATCTTCAATTCTTCAGAAAGGCCTTGTCGATTTCAACGATGGTCACCTATTCTGCTTTCTTTTCTTCTGGCCTTCTCGCGCCTTACCATCCAAGAGCAACAACTCCTGCACCACCTTCCTCGCCGATGCCGATGCAATCCAGTCCTATGCACCCTGTCGATCGCGATCTGAGCGTGACACCCACACCCGGTGGCAACTCGAATAATGTTGTTGCAGTACCCACTGCGAATGCTGACCGTCCTCGCATGCGCAGGCGTCGCAGTAGCATGAATATTGGTGTGAACCCGATGGCTCTTATTAAGTCACCGACGCGGAATGCGGGTAGCGCGTTTCAACGCGCCGGCGTCATGTCTCCCACCCGGAGTCGTGCAGGCAGCATCGCAGAGAACGCTTCAGAAACTAACAGTCTTTTTGGAAGACTAAGAAGTGGCAGTCTGAACGCAGTCGCTCCACTACGGTAAGCGGCTCTATGCCTATAATTAGACGTCTTCTGAAACCCCGTGCAGCCTGCGTCGTGCCGTCAAGCGAACTATCCCACTCGCTCCGCCCCCCACTGCCCCCTCTCCCTGCACTCCCACCGCCATCTCCATCTGCGAAATACACGCGTACTCTCGCGCCTCCTGCGCTCGTTATACCTATTCCTCGCCAGCCCCTCATGAATTATTTTGTGTCCAGTCCTAACACTTCTGGACTACTCAGTCCTGATTCTGTGATGCAGTTCTCATCCAATATGTCGCCTGGTATCTCCTCCAGCCCGGCTCACAAGTGTTATTTTGGAAGCACTATCGATGAAGAGATGAAAGGAAAACTGAACGCGCTTCGATCAGCGCTGCTTGTTTGGACACTGCGCCTGGTTGCGTACTTACTCTCGTGCATCAATATCCCCGTTAGCTATTTACTGTTCTATATTAATTCCCTGCTGCATTTGTTACCAATGTCCCACTCATAGCCATCCAGTGTTACACCGTATCTCTATGTCCTTCAGTCTCTGCATCTTTCAAGCTTTCTCGTTACTACTTTTGCTCTTTAGAAATGGTTTTGCTCGTTCTCGACATTCCGTCCATGTTTTGTATGCTGCTCTAGTATCTATGCCATTTTTCTGAGCATTTGACCACCACGTTTTTTGGTCGTGGGCCGCTGGTGACTAGACTAGTGACTAGGACTGGGAATCTGGGATGCACAATCGCGGTTGCAAATGACGCGTCTCACGTGGTCCAAAACACTTTCCGTAAACGTTTGAACGTTAACTTGTTAAGAACCCGACGCGGGCATGGACCTACATCGATGTACGAGAGTATAGTGTGAGTGTGCATACGCTCCTGACGCGGATAGCCTTATCATCAAACGATACTCAGAAACCTGCTAATTTATATAAGTGAGATTTTCTAATCACCTCAATCAGTGTACTCACAATGATATAACAAGTTTAGGCTACGTAGTGCGGTACGTGACACTCACCAATTAGATGCACTAAAATTCGGAAATTACGCCGATATGTCATACTTCCAGAATACTTTGTTTCCCGACTTGTGGTTTGATAAGGAATGTCTATCATGATGAGTAATGTGATTCTTACCACGTATTTTTCAACGTTGATGGGACTAACACATCTATTAGTTGAGCGACAGAGCGCAAATTGGATCAGATCACTCATCGTGACATACAAGGAGTCTCGGAACTAATATCGAGAGTGGCTTGTCGCACGAGACAGATTCGGGCGACAGCCACTGCAGCTCCGTGTTTCATCGCCACTGTGTTGCTATGACAGATACTGCGATTGACACGATGGATGCCTAGCATTTTGACTGAGCGTTAGTCTCCGAACTGCAGCGGAACAGAATTCGTCGACTGATCTACCCACAAATCTATATTCGGCACTGAAACCCGTTGACATATACTATGTCTCTCGCACACTTCTGGTACTCCACATATAGTATCATGAATCATGACGCCCACACAAGTCAACGAACAGATCTTAGATAGGTCCGTCAATCCCGTTTTACATACAGGTGAATCGCCGTCAATGATCAAATGTACGAGATTCATCGTCCTCGTATTTTGACATCTGATCATCTTAACCCTGACTATCTCTACTGCTCATCGCACGACTGACTTCCAGAAAGGGAATACAGAGGGGAAAAGCTTGAGGTGAGCGGTTTGTCATGTTCACAGAAGAGATCTACTGATACGAAACAATTACAAAACAACACACTGTAGCGAGAAAGTTCTCGTCGTTTGCACATCCTGCCTATGGAATAGCGCATTGAATCTGAGTCTCACATTTTTGTTAGTGACATCGAAGCCACGGAAACTTAGGAGACTATATGGCCTAGCGCATTAATGTTTCACCCTGTTTATGGAAGCGCCATACAAACCTTGCTGTTATTCGAGTAGGTGACACATGGGACAGGTGAGTCTACACCCTGCTTTCTTTCAACCTGACTAGTGGACCCTCCTTTCCAAAAGCACACGATGGTCCGAGCCAACACGATACACCCGCTAGCAAAGCTTGACAAGTATAAAGACTGGCATGTTCAGAACCCTTGTCTCACAACACGGGTCTCTAATTTCTCCGTTCACTCATCTCGACGTTCACGACACGACTCCAACAACCTCCATGGCTTCTACTGCAACCTGCGCAGTCACTTGTTCTGACTCCGAGCCCACAGAGTTCATTATACCTGACTTTGTCAGCGATTGCCGCTACCCCATGCAACTAAACCCTCACTGTGATCTGGTATCTCGCGCTTCTGAACAATGGCTTTGTAGCGAAGCCCATCTAGTAGAGCCCGAGAGGACCAAATATACGAGCTTGCTCGCAGGTTACTTCGCTTCATCTTGTTACCCTGATGCGGATGCTTTCCATCTCAAAGTCTGCGCGGACTTTCTGGGCTGGTCGTTCAAATTAGACGACTGGCTCGAGATCGAGAGGTCCGATGTCAATGATGCGTGGGGAGTACGTGACTGCTGCCTGTCTGCGTACCGCGATCCCGTCAACTACCAGACGGAAAGATATAGTGCAAAGATGTGCAAATCGTGCGTCTAACTTTTTCCGTCACGCACACATTCTAACCATCTTACGGTTTCTAGATACTTCGCTCGCTTTAAGGAGACTGGCGGCCCTGGCTGCACAGAGCGCTTTATCCACGCAATGGACTTGTGGTTCATCTCTGCGGCAAAGGAGGTGGACAACCGCGCCAAGGGACATGTCGATGACGTTGAATCTTACATTGAATTGAGACGCGACTTGAGCGGCTGCAAGTCTTGCTTTGCCCTTATCGAATTCGTCAATCGGATTGATCTTCCCGACGAAGTAGTCTCGCATCCGGTCATCATGGCCCTGGAGGAGGCTACCAATGACTTTGTTTCTTGGTCAAACGTAATACCTCATTCTGTCATCGAACCTGGGGCACTACTGACATCGCTGCTGACAGGATATTTTCTCCTATAACATGGAGCAATCTCACCATAGCACACATAATTTAGTTGCTGTGCTCATGCTTGATCAAGGTCTCAACCTGCAAGATGCTGTTGACTACTGCGCCCGGCTATGCAATATCTCCCTCCAACGCTTTGAAGAAAACCGTGCTATCATCCCCTCGTGGGGAGAAGAAGTCGACAAGCAGGTGGCTCTCTACGTCCAGGGACTGCAGAACTGGATTACTGGTCCGCTGCAATGGTCCTTCGTGACCGCCCGCTATTTCGGGAAGGATGTCAATATTGTCAAGCAGGACAGAACCGTCAAGCTGATTCCCAAGCGTCCCTTGTGAAATCCACAGCTATTCCTCTATGTGAATTGTTTTCACTTTTTTCCTGCATTGTACGATTCTCATTGCGATGACTGTCATCATAGAAGGCTACGTCATTATCTATATCTTGCTATGTGTGAAGCTACATTTTTAACCGCATCATGTTTCGTCTTCCTTGCTTAGAACGTTTCTAACTTTTGCTGTTGTGTGTGATAGTACCAGTACTACTCTCCCCTACCATAATGGAAGGAAGACAGTCATTCCTTCTATATAAAATTGTACACTTGCGAGCATGTACCATTTTATACAAGTCCTTGAAACAATGTACATGTACCGTTTACGTTTGGAATGCAAAGATTCATTTAGCTGAATGTGTGCATGGGCGTGCAGATGCCAGAAGCAGACTCGAACAACGAGAAAATTACCGTGACGGTGCAAGAATGACTTTCATGAAGTTGATAGAAGCTACTCAATACTCTAGCTAGCACGAACCATCAGTAACGTTTCATACAAACATCTAACACAGATCCTGATCATTGAATATACTCGATCCGGGATATATATTAGCGTGAAATGAATGTTCTTATAGCAAATCAAGGACAGTGGGTTCACCTCGAGCGCCGCGCACTTCCGTTCTCTCATCCGTGAAACCAGCAAATGCACACCGCCAACGACGCCGCAGCATCCCCTGGCTAGGACCGTGCAGATCCTAGCGAGCACCATAATTTTCTTTTTTCTAGTAGGGGAAAAATACGTGAAATTCTCGCATGTGCAGGATCGATCACTCCAGTTAGATGCCCAGCTTCATAGTATATTGAATCTTGACATAGTTGGAGTCAGGTGGATGGCCTTGATGGAAGATGATCGCGGTGGGCCCATCATGCATCATGGTTTGTAAACATCAAACCACTAGAATCGTAGACAAGATGAGTGACCACTGGATGTTAACAACCAAAGATGAACGTTACTAACGTTGAACCGAATCAGCTGCCTCGCTTACATAAGTGTGATTATTAATCTTACTTCATCGCAGCCTACGACAAATTTCAACATTGTGGTTCCCAGTGCCCACGTAACCTCGCCAACGGAACAAGATGTCGAAGCGTAGGAAACTGCGGGAGAGCGCAGGTGCCCTGTCAGCACTTGCGAAATGCTCATGCCGTACCTTGAAATTGGAACGATTATTGTTTTTCTAGTATACGGCTTGGCTAGTCACCACGTGCTCCTTGTGGTGTTCGCGTCTAGCAGGCCGTTCAAACCACTCTCTGTTCTATAAGTCTGGCGATAGGTCCTAGTGGGGGCTATGCCGCAGTGTCGGATTCTCTGTTATGCCCATGTGCTGCAGCAGCAGGTTCACGCGGTATTGCTGCTGTTAGTGCTGTCGCTTATATCCTTGAAAGGCTATATGAGTCTTGCATTCGTGGCACGTCCTATCGGTGCCCATGTGTACATTCATGGGCACATACTTTGAGTATAAATGGGTTGTCAACCCCATCATCCATGCGAGCAGTCAGAAACCTTCTCCCATAGTCATGCGGTCGCTCTCCACGCTTCTGTTTGCAATTCTAATCGCAGCCGGCAGGTCTACCTCGTGGGCCTTGGTCAACATCCCATTGACAAAGCTTGAGCGTACTGGGTCGTACTTTCAAGGGTCTCTACATGCTGATCGTGACCGAGCGTCATCCTTGAAGGGCCGACCAACCAGTGGCCCAAGGACCATCCCGGCCTCAAACCTGGCATACACACAGTACACTACGAGCGTTGGTGTCGGCAGTCCAGCCGCCTACTACAATTTAGTTGTTGACACGGGGAGTTCCAAAACCTTTGTCGGGTCAGTACTTTTTCTCTTGCGACTTGAATGATTGATGATGCCATGCAGAACGGGCAAGGAAGTATGTCCGTACATCAACTAGTGTCCCTACTGGACAGGATGTCAATGTCAGCTATTGGACTGGCTTTTTCAGTGGTTCCGAATGTCTGTCTTCTTCAGCACTTAGCTCCGGCATATATAAATTGACATGGCCTAACCCATTAGACTATGACACAGTGACTCTCGCAGCTGACTTCGTCATCACGAACCAATCTATCGGCGATGCACTCCAATACGCAGACTTTGGCGGCGTCGATGGCATTATTGGCGTCGGTCCAGTTGATCTCACTCAGGGCACTCTGTCTCCCGACGCTAACGCCTTAATTCCGACCGTCATGAACAACGCTTTGAAGCAGGGTTTGATCAAAAAGCAGACTCTCGGTGTTTTATTCGCACCGGCAACGACTTATAATGACACTAGTACGCATTCATTGTATCTGACTTTCATGCAACCCATCTGGCCATTGATTGAACAGATGGAGTACTTACATATGGTGGCATTGATCATGCTCTTGTGCGTACAATACCATACTTATCGTTATTGCAACTCCTGATATACCCGTCAGTACACCGGTGAAATAACCTACACTCCGGTTACCAAGATTCTCCCAGCAGCACAGTTCTGGGGTATCAACGTGACTTGCTTGACATATGGCACACACACCTTTATTCCTCAGTCAACCGCCGGCATTGTCGACACGGGTACAACTGGTACGTATTATTTGACTCGTTATCACTCGCACCATCCAACTCCACATTATCGCAGCGGTCCTGCTTGCGGACGATTTCTTTGCCATGTACTTAGACGCTACCCCCGGAGCCTATCTCGGCGCTAACAATACTGGCTTCATTGTCATCCTCTCTTCCTCTGTCGCGGACATACAACCCCTCAACTTCACGATCGGCGGTTGTGTGTTCAGCATGGATACAGCTGCACAACTGATCCCATTGGACCAGAACGCCATGTTTGGCGGCGAGACTGGTTTACAATACGGCGTCATTGCTACTCGGGGCGCTGACAGCGGGAGGGGCTTAGATTTCGCCATCGGTCAGAAGTTCATGGAGAGGTATTATGTTGTCTTCGATGCTGATGACCACCGCGTTGGCTTCGCGTACACGTGAGTCAGCTGATGTTTAAGCGAGGTTGGAGGTTGATGTATTTGAACTAGTGATCATACCTTCTCGACGTACTTGCCTTGAGTTGTCAAGCGCAAACTATGTATCGCCGGGGAATAAAAAGACTGATAGAATTCATAAATCGAGACGCGAACAATACCATGGACAGCTGAGCTCTGGCGTGGCGGCTCGACGTCTAACAGAATTCGATTATCGATCTGTCAAAGATCTTGTGAGCATAAGAGAGGGTTGTGGGTACAAATAGGTGCCTGTGGGTGCCCAAAAATGAGGAGCCACACAAATTACTGCAGCTCGTGGGCTACAAGATTTAAATTAAAACCTCAAACTGTAATACACTTCACTTCGTACGACCAACCCTGGTACATTGACAAGAATTCGCAGCCAAGAGTAGTCCGAAAAATGTGTTTGCGTTACACCAGTTCTGGCAGTGTGAAGTCAGAATACGTGTTCTTGACCACCAACCAGACCACCAAAATAACAAGTCAAAGCTTTCAACTTCGACCCCATCCACTCTTCCTCCACTTCAATCATTCGAGACTTGTCATCAGGAGTGACACTCTCGTCTTTTTCGAGCAGTCCCAAGGCGGATATTTCATTCAAGTCCGTGTTTCTGGGAAGGAAGTAAGCGATATTATCTGAGATCCGCTTCGTCAGGCGAAATAGATCAGCTCCGTGTACCGGTTGTATCCTCGAGAGGCTATACTGTGAGTGCGTCTCTAGGTCATCCTGGAAGTCTGTGTTGTTGTAGGGAGAGACATGGTTTTCGGAGGGAGATATATATCCTGGGCCACCCCAAGGGGGACTCAAGAAGACGACGTCAATTCTGCGCGTTGGGTGGGATAGTGAAAGATATGCGTTCGCAAATGAGATATAGTCTGCAAGGATAAACTCAATACGGTCTGCAACACCGTAGATAGCAGCATTATGACGAGCCAAAGCGAGTCGTGTTGGGGAGATGTCCAGAGCAATGACTGATAAAATTAGCAAGATTATGGTGAGCGATAGAACAAGCCTCTCACCATGCTCGCAGGTTTTTGCAAAAGCAATCGCATTTCCTCCGACGCCACAGAAAGGATCGAGGATTGTATCGCATCTGCAGCGATCTGCAATTTGGACGGCAATGTCTTCAGGTGTCACGCTATACCAGCCTTCTTCATCTAATAGACATCCTTGGTCGTATAAAGAAAAGTAACGTTTTCGTTGCGAAAAATCTGAGAGACAGCTGGGATTGAATCATAGGGCCCTTGAAATGTTAAGTTGTGTTACGACGGACATTTCTGAAGGTTTTCTGGAACCTCGTGAGCGGTGGTGTAGTGAGGAACAAGGGCGGTGGCATCGTATCTTGTGCGAACAGGACCATGGGTATCCGTTCTGTGTTTCTTTGCAGGTCTGCTCTCATTTTGTGATTTTTCTGAGAGGCTAGTAGCGTTTGGATTAAGAAAGTCTTGTGGCAGAAAACGAGATAAGCCGGTGAGATTTGGTTTCTTGCCCATTGCGAGCTCGATGTGAACGTTACAAACGACACTGACACGTTCATTTTGTGATTCGCGGAGTTATGATAGACGCCCCATCGACTTCCAGAGAGTACCAAGTTTGAAGCAAGTACTATTTAGTCACCCAAGTTCCGACTCTCTTCATGCTCGGAGATGGACGTCGACATCGACACGGATCATGATGTACCAGATTTCGTACGAGCCTGGCATCCATCAGGTTCGTCGACCCATCATTCCCATCGATCCGACGATCTACCACGAAGCTATTCATCCTCGTGCTATTTTTGAACTTCGTGAAACTCCCTCCGGCGAATATGTATCCGTTGTTCCCTATTCCTGCACCCATTGTCGCTTGTTAAAGCAATCTTGTTCGCGTCTCTTGCCCTGCGATCGGTGCACCAAGACTGAGCGGCCTTGTAATGCCAGTCAACCAGGCTATCAGAAGCTTCCCCCGCCCAAAATTACCAAACTTAAAAAACGTGCACCAACCTCTGTATCCCCACCAATATCCGGAATGTCCCAGACCCCTCTGGCGCCACCCTCCAAGATGATAGTAGCTTCAAGATCTAGCCAACCCATAACAACTTCCTCAAACTCTCGGTCACCCAAGAAACCGAAATTGACCCATCCGAACTCTTCAAGTACTCCCAAGAAAACTTCTAAATGCAAGGGGAATAAGAATAAGGTCGATGGTAACCCCCTTCAGAGCATACCACTCAAACAACCAGTCAACCCGGAAACTAGGAGCGGTTGGTACATCATCAGATTTTCCTATTCATGCACATAACGCGTCACGAATAGATACCGCAGTCTCCACAGCGCCGGTTTGGACTTTTGTTAGGCCTCCAAAGACCAAGTGTGCGATTGACAGCTGTGCTGTTCCCACAGTCGATACCCTTCTTTGCACACCCTGCACACCTCGCGTCTGGGCAAATGTGAAGTACCTCGAAATAATGAATGCGAATCGAGTTTAACTAGATACCCAGTCTCGCGCAGAATTTGCTTCGATATTTCCTGAACTCACGAAATCTCTTACGGGTATCTTATGGCGACAGTTTCAAATGCCCGCATTGTTCCTAGAGTATCCGAACCCTGAGCATTCTTGGAGAGACAAAAATACTTTGGAAGTCGTTTTGTGAGTTCTTTTTGTTTTTAACCCTTGTTCACTGATTGAGCGGCGTCAAATATAGGGAGTGGAGTTATCGATACGGACCCGAAGTACTTGTACGTGGCGATTCGCATAACATAACACACGACGAGAGGCCCTCTGATAACGGTGATCTGGCAGCACGGGTTAGAACTCAGCATATTTGTGAGGCTTGCGTCCTGATCTCGAATTTAGGTGGAAGAATGCGGGTCTGTCAAGGATTCCGCGCCCTCCTTCATCCCCATCAAAAGCGACCATCTGCAGTTCAATTTCTCATCGTTCACTGCACCTCTGGCTGTGGGATCCGAAGGTGGGCTCGTTCGAATTCTTTCTATTCCGTCACTTAAATTACGAGAAGTGTTGGAATCCGATGCCATGGCTGTGTCACAGTTATCCACGCCAGCTCCAGTACCGGTACTAAATTCACCATCGCCGACGGTCTTGTCTCCATCTATAGTTCCAGAACCGGATACGCCGGCAGTGTCTTCCTCAGCAACTCCTCAAATCCAACCCCAGATACCTGAACAAAGGCCATCTGAGATCGAGACATTGGATCAGTGTCGCATGGACAAAACCCCCTTACTTGTTTTCATATCTCGAGAAAGCGGGCTCTTACCACTGCAGCTCCCTCCCGAATACGCATGCTGTTGCTTGGGATTATTTGTCATATCTGACCTGAACGTCAGTTCTTTGCTCATTTTACTGGTCACGTTTGTTGATCTCCCTGCAGGCAGATATAGACAACACAGTCATAACTATTTCTAAAACTCAGAAGTGCGAACGCGTACGATGGCGCCTTACCTTGGAATGGGTACCGGGAGGTGAAGAGGGGTTGTTGGAAAACATCGAATGAGAAGTCGCACCCATGGTGGATTGATCCTGTTGAAAAGGATGCTGACTCAGTGAAGACACCCAGAGACCTAAGTGCCCTCTATTTCAGCTTTCTGCCTTTGGACCTCCTGGCAGGCTTCAAACCTAGCGAGTATTTTCCAAGAGGCTGGTACTGCAGAGACTGTGGGATGCTTAATGCGCAGAGGTGTTTTCGACACCAGATCTGCCAGAGTTCCAGATGCAAAGTGATTTTTTGTCCGTAACTAGCGTTGTCGAGCCTTACTGATTATGGCAGCAGGGAAAAGTAACGACCAATGATAGTGCCTTGATTTGCCACACTGATCCGCTACAAGCACTTCGAGGACCGCATCACCGTTTGCCCATACGGGATCCTCTCGATTATGCACCTTCGTCAGTTGGCAAAATGGATTCCACGTGGGACGACATGATGCGGAATTTGACGTATCAAGTCAACAGTGGTGTGAGAGTACAACATGTCTTCACCGGTAACCAAGAGATATTGCAACAGGATGCGACAAAACTACTCCTCGACGTACAGAAAGATGTTATCCTTTCCCGCAGTGACCTACACAGTATGTATCCTTGTTTCTTTGCTTCTTAAACGTGCGAACATTTAATCCCAGGTCCTTATTTTACCTGGTCCACGAAACTTAATCACGAACATATCTGTTCTGGGGATCCAGCAGGACAGCCTGAAATACCTAGATTTGTCTCCGACATCCAGGATATCCTGCTTCATTATATGCAGGCGTATGGTGAAATCAACAATGCCAACATCAACCATATCATGATTCAGGCATGGGCTACTCCGGGCTCGAGACGGGTAAGCCAGAAAGGCACTCGATGCTGTGTTTTTTTCCTAAAAGCGATTAGGGCGCCGTTTTCAACGCAAAGAGCCACGTTGTCACCATCATCTGTCTGGGTGCCGAAGTCGTCATGAATTTAGTACCCAAACGTGGTTTCACGGAGATCCCCATTGAAAATGCGGAGGACCGCATGGAGATTGATGGCGAGCGGATCTTAAGTGCGTTACAGCTGGTGGATAATGGTTGTTCGGAACCTCTTGCGTCGGCAGCAGTAATTGTGTCAGACGACTGCCGCCAAACTGGTGGTGACCTTAACGCCGCAGATCAACCTGACCCAGCGAGCCTTGCTTTGGGGGAGGCATCTGGACCGTCATCAAATAATGTGGGGGATGGCAAGCCAGCCGGAAAACGGAAGGGTACTGGTGGCAAAAAGAGTAAGCAAGCGCCCTTGGAACTTTCCGTGACCCTAGTTCATGGTGATGCTATCATTCTCGAGGGAGATGACTTTGAGGTGAGGGCATCACGCGACCGTGTTTTAATGTATTACTGCTGATCTAAGTACGTTAGTACCAAATCAAGCGCAGCGGAACTACGATTCGTGAGTATTTTGAATTGGAAGCTTTTGGTTTCTAACTTAAATGACATGGCTTGGCTAGTTCTCATTGGGTCTTATGAGTGATCGGCACGGATCGGTCGGTGGTCGTCTTGGAAGTTTCAGATCTGAGGTTAACCACATATTAAATATTGTCATTATGCGATAGTTGCTTGTTCTCGGGTCGTTTATAACAAGAGAGGGGGTCCTCGTCGTGCATCGTAGTTAGAGCGCTAGAGCGAATCCGAAAGCAGCAATCAAATCTCCCAAACACACACTCGAACTGGCTGGCGCCTGCTGAGCGTGATTCTTCACAGCAACCAACCTCCAAGAATTATGGCTAAAACATCCACATCTACAGATGGACAAAACCCAAACTGGGGAAGAGGTAAATGCTACGTCGCATCTCTGTGAATAGAAGCTGAACTTTTGCGCACAGTACTAATTTGCGGTGGGACGGACTGGTGAGCGAGTCCAGAGCGACGAACCAGTCATTTGAGCTCGGGTATTTATGAATGGATGTTGTGCGCTTTTCACAGGCCGAAACTGGGGAGGAAAGAACGTGGTGGAAAAGGTGAAGGCAATCCTGATGCGTACGTCGTTTGCCAGCCAGCATAGCTACATCAGCTCAAAAATAGTTTTCTATGTCCCAGACCAGACCTCCTCGAGCCCCATATCCTCCGTTCTCTCAGCAATATCAAAATTGCTTCCATACACGCGTCATGTTGCGGGTGTCACTTCATCCTTCTTGACGTGGACGGCGCAGCATGGATGTTCGGGCGGAATGCATCTTCTGCACTTGGCGTGTCAGGAGAGGACGCGATATCTGAAGACACTCCGCGACGCGTGCTTCCGACGGACTTGGGTGCAGAAGAAGGCACTAAATTTGTGCATGCAGCATGTGGACGTAGTCATTCCTTGTTAGTTGGCGATGATGGACAGGTCTGGTCTGCGGGCGCGAATAACTTGGGTCAGGTGAGTCGTGCTTTCAGCTTGCAAAATTTGTTGTGTAGGTTGACCGGCTGGGGTATGTCAGTGCGGACATCCGGTCGTCGCGCAGATACCCGCTTTCGAAGCGATTGAAGGGCCTTTTCTTGAGGGCGAAAGGCTGCACGTCGTCAAGGCAGCAGTGGGCATAACGTTTTCCATTATACTCACCGATGATGGCAAAGGTACGTACCCCATGACGTATTCCGTTCCTCTGCTAGCTGACGTCTCTCAGTCTTTTCTTTTGGCAGTGGCGAGAAGGGGCAGTTGGGAAATGGTAGGACGGGAGAACATATTATTACCGGAAACAAGACGGCGTTTGACATTGAGACGGAACCTAGTGAGCTTCCACATTCATTTGGCAACATCACTAGCTGATCCGTTCGTAAAAGTACCCGTGAAAGGACTTGACGATAAGACTATCATAGACATCGCATGTGGGCCGCAGCACAGCGTAGCCCTAGATTCCCAAGGGTATGTACCATCTAAGCTCAGTGATACGTCACTCAAGTGCTCTTAGCCTCGTGTACGTGTGGGGCTACAACGGCTACTGTCGGCTTGGTCTGGGCAACCAACAGGACGTCCTCATCCCTAAAGTAGTCCCGCATGTACGTGTTGGTTTGATTGTCCCTCGCGAACTAGCGCTGAAATAACTTAACTTAGTTTGCCGGACCGAATGAAATAACAATGGGCGCTCATATTATCGCCGGCCCTTCGAATACCGTGGTTCTGGACAGGCAAAGATTGTATTGGATGGCCGGAAAGGTCCGTAAACGTCAGACAGTCGTGTGTCATTTCTGACCCTTTTGCAGTGGAAGAATAGCGGAGAAGGTGTGCATCAACTATCGGCTCGGTTTGTTTATGCATTCACTTATCTAATCTGGGTAGGATCCTCTGGCTCGCCATACTCCTCATTTAGGTTTATCCAAGATCTGATGTAGGATCTCTGCTTCTTACTTTGCTTGTTGATTCACGAATATGGCACTTTTTTTATCAGGGGTTGCAAAATATCTGGTGGCAGCTGCGGTGGAGTGACCCATTTCGCTCTCACGACTGATGACGACGGTGGTGTCATGACAGTTGCTTGGGGGCAAAATGCGTCCTACGGTAAGTAAAAGAAGAATCCTCATGACTGACCCAGCCTGAACGATGACTGCAAGGTGAACTCGGCCTGGGGCCTGATGAACCAAAAAGTGCCACAAAACCCACTCGCAACCAGCCTCTTGCTGGGATTCGAGGTTATAAGGTGAAACATATTCTGCTCGCAGGTTGGAACAATGTTTATTTGATCCCGTCCAGCGTGGCAGCCGGTCAACATACCACCTTGTTCTTGGCAAAACCAAACGCCAAGTTCTCTGATCTTCCACGTCATCCCTTTGAAGTCGACGCCCCTGAACTCTGTATAGTCTGCGACAAGGATAACGGGGATGACGATCCTGCCTTGGAATGTGACAAGGTTGGTTATAGTCGTCTTAACTTTCGATGACAGTGCTCACGAGGTTGGATCGGTAGTGCGACCATCCATACCACCTGGGCTGCCTTGATCCTCCTCTGGAGGCCATCCCAGAAGGTGAATGGTTCTGTCCTAAATGCGTCGGTGAGCTGGGTGCCCTTTCAGGTCACGACTCCAAATCGTCCGGAAAAAAGGGCACCAAATCGTCGCCAGACACCAAGGGGGGCACAAAGAGGAAGGCAACTTCTTCTTCGAAAGAAGGCGGTAAGCATCCCATTGATCTTTCTGTGGACTGCTGATCCCTGACGCCTTTTCGTAGCTCCTAAACGTAAAAAATAACGATACATGGAACATATGCAAGACCCAAACATACTACATACCTTCTCTGGAAATATTCTTTGTGTACTACATTGACTATTCTCGGTGTACCGTTTAGCTGGGTTTTATGGCTCTCGATGTTATCTACTGACCTGAAGTGTACATAGTCTTTCACATTCCCCATTTTATCGATGTTGTGCGATGTATAATTTTGTTTTGTATGTAGATGTTACTCAACTCTTCTGTGTTAAATGATACTGTAGACACCTCCACTCTTTATTCGAAAGTATCATTTGCGCGATGTAACTCCTGTGTTGGAAATCACGATTGTGTGCAACATTTCATGACTGTCATGCAAATCAGTGCGGGGTGTGGCTATGGGTTATGCCAATCAAAAGATCAGATGCTATATATAGGCGTGACGTGTCATATCCTTGAGTAAGTCACGCAAGTGAGTCGTTTCTCGAGTCTCGACTTCCTTGCAAGTCTTTGAATTCGAAGCCAGTGATAAACCACACGCCTTTTTTCCGACCCACGGCAACTTGATATCTCTGACGGTATCTTATGATGCTAGATCTCTGATGGGGCGAGTGTCCCAATGTCGTGTACTTCAAGTTGCCACTGGCAAGTCTTGGGGTGCATACCAATCACTTACCTGCATGTCTGCGATCAGCACAGCGTTTTCGATTGACGAATGAAAATAGTCCTTCGACTTCCTGGCTTTCCCGGAGTTCCGTCATAATGTGGCCTGGGCGCCCGCCCGATGCTTCATGAAAAGCCCCTGGGAGTGATCAGGCCTCGACAAAAATGATATTTGTTTGGCTAGTACCCCCGCCATTCCTAGCCATTAATCACCTTGGTGGCACAGCACCGAACAGCTTGTGAGTGTATTCATCCTCTATCGACCTCCCACCTTGCTCACCGGAGGAATCGCTGTTTTATTGTCAGGGCGTGAGCCTGTGCATTCATTATCTGACAACCTCACACCTGACCAAAATCATTGCTGATCTATTGACAGACTGAGTGGTTTAATCCACCATCGAGCTCGAACGGCATCATCCATCTGTACACAACCCTCGCGAGCCTCTCCACGACCTTGCGTGATGAGCCTGTCCGACGCGACCCTTAGGATGATGTTTAGCATGACCCTCGTCATCCTTCCCGTGGTAATTCTCGCGACCCTCTGCACCCACACGACCACCGTTACCATGTGCGTCATCGCGAGATCCTGAAACAGCGTGAAGTAATTTAAAATTTTGACCGCGACTCTCTCCACCCCCCGCGATGCCTCGTACCAGTGCGATTCCCGTCATTCCTGCTACCTGGTGGTTTCCCACTTCCTGATATTTACGGATCCAGTGAGGTTCGCGCAGAGTAATTTCAACACTCGGGATAGCTCTCCTGCATCGGATTTACTTGGTCACTTTCGTCACAGTGAGTGGAAACGTTCATACCCAAGCTGATACAGCCTTGTTTAGTAGTTACTATGTTGTAATTTGATATCAATACCAGTATAGCGGCTGCGTAGCCTGCTTTTGTCTCGTTCAGAACATCCTCCAGAATACTAAGAATCTTGCGCAGGAATATATATGATCACGCTGTCAGACTCTGATATGTTTTCTTGCATCAGAAAACTCGAATCTATGGGGATCTGCTCAAAAATAAGTATCAAATGATTGAATAACATAAAATAAGTAGTCACACAAATGATTGGGGGATACGATAAGTCACTAAACCGACGGTTAGGGTGGAGCTTGGTATAACGTGCTGGGGGCTAGCGAGACCCTAAGACCGGCGGGCCTACCCTCCGAGTCCCAACGATAACGGATGAGTCCGTGAGGTAGCTTGCGAGGATGATGTTGTACCCCTGAAGGAGTTCAGGGAGAGGATACCGACAACGGCGGGAGAAACCTCTATAATATGCTGGGGGCTCTTGGATTAGGGCCGGTGGGGGCTACCCTCCAATGAGAATGGATGAGGGTGGCTTGGGAGGGTGCTGTCAAGGGTGGTGACAGGTTGGACTAACTCTCTATCAATCAGTGGTCGGGGGTTAACGTTGACCAAACAAATACTATATTGGAAGCTTAGCCGAAGCTGTGCGCTAGCGCTGATCGCTTTTGTAAGGCTGTGTATGAGTTCGAAGGGAATTGCGAACAGATCGACGTAGTTGCAAAAAGTATAGTTATATAGCGCAATGATAACAAGACGAGACGTTGAGAGGCGGAGACTTTCGTTGTAGCTTTCGGACATGCTTGTGAGCGGGGAATCAGCGCATGAGATTCTGCTGTTCCTGCTGCTAGGTATGAGTGTACATGGGCTGTATATATACGTTTTCGAACACTTGACTAGGCCAGAATGAGCATAAGGAGCATAAGGTGAAGGAGAAATGAATGGTCAACACAAAGGGTGGAGCCTGAGCCCAAGGTAAGATAATGAAAGAAAATGGAAAAGGTGTATTCGCACAGTGACTGCGCACTTCGCATCAATGAATCACGTGGACGACTTCGAGCGTCTTTCGTTTTGAAGCGTGCGTAAATTCTTTTACACTTTCTATAATGCTTAGCGCTTGAAGTCAACACAACAGCAAATAAACATTGCCTCGAGGCGCAACGATCAAGAACATGACCTGTTGTTATCTAGCTAAACGAAGCGGGACCCACCCTTCCTCTAACTACTTATCGCACCCTACTTCGCTCAGACTGATCCTTAGGGCGGCCAACATTGCATATTTCAAACAATGAGTGAGCACAATCAGTCAAGGAATTCGAATCAAAATCCTCCTCCCGAAACCCGCACATCCAGTGAAGCAACTGGTGGTGAAAGCTCGGTATGTCGCTGATGCGGACCACTTTTCATTTCACTCGAAACATTGACTGTGATACATCCTTCCTCCAGGGCACTAAGGGCAGACGCCGTGGCAAAATTCGTCGGTTTCTAGGGAAGGTTAAGAATGCGACTCAAAAGATTTCTGTGAGTCGACAAGGATCTTGATTTTCCTGGATCAAGGCTCATGTGATCGTATGTGATCGTACAAAAGCACTCCCCGAAGGATTCCCGCGGCCGCGACCCTGTTCTCCCGAATGTCGATCGTGAAGGTGCTTCATCGACTGCGAATATCGAGGTCAGTCACTTTTTTTGTTTTTCCTTCTCTCTCTCTCTATATATATATAATTCTGGTGATCGTGCAGGTTCGGGATGCTCCTTCTGGTGTGGAACAAGGTGCCGATCCCCAATCAGCACTTCAGGACGCCAAAGAAGCTGTAAAACTCATGAAGCCACTTTCGGTACATGTGACATCTGGAAAATCTGCCGCCAAAAATGTACCGGCGGATCTCGAAGGTGCATCTAATTTTCAGGACAGATATCTTCAACCCCTCAGGATATTCGACAGTATTATCGGGACGCTTGCGGAGGTATGGATCATCTCTCTCGATCGCAACCGAACCAATTCCGTTCCATAGGTACATCCATATGCCAAGTTGGCACTGAGCGTATTGTCTTGGGCCGCAAAGGTATGTTTGGTTTTGTTCTCATTCGTGTCTCTTTCTCAGTTGTTATGCGTGCAGATAATTCTTACTCAAGCGGATCGCGATACAGCAATACTCGACCTTCTCCAGAAGTTGGGTGATGTTTATGGCTTCATTACAGAAGACAAGAGGCTTCACCAGATTTCGTCGATGCACACTATCCTTGGACAGATTTCTCAGCAGATCCTTGAATGTGCCTATTTTATTAGAGATTATTCGGAGACCAAAAACTTTTGTGAGTCTTTAGCAAGTAATTGCACTTTTCACAGTCTCAATCTTCTACTATTATCATAGGGAGTAGAGCCGGAAAGAACATAGGCTGGGAAACAGATGATGCAGTTCGAGGGTACGGCGGAATGTTAGATAAGCTCATGGACAACTTCCAGAAACAAGTTACTCGCGATGTAGCCATTTATGTCCATCGTACAGGTAAGGGTTTGTACCTGCTTCTCCAACATCTATTTATACGTCTCCAGGCGAAACACTAGATCTCAGCGGTATGACGTATGCGGATGGTGCAGGACGAGATACCGGGAAACAATGCCTACCAGGGACGCGCACGGAAATCATCTCCGAGATCACAGACTGGGTCAACAGCACCGGTGACGATGTTCAGCGTGTGCTCTGGCTATCTGGCCCTGCAGGCAAGGGCAAGTCGGCTATCGTCCATACGATTGCTAATTGGTTCAATGATGTGGGAGGGCTCGGTTCATGTTACTGCTTTGATCACCAGCGAGATGCCGACCGTCGCCATGAAAAGATTTTTTCTACCATTGCGCGCGACCTGGCCGACCGTGATCCGGAGATGAGGCGAGCATTGGCGGAGGCAGTTAAAGATGCGAGTTCGCTCAAGACTACAGTGGATATCGTCCAGCAGTGGGACAAGCTTCTCATGAAACCATTGAGGAAACCCTCAGCGTCGATTGTAAGACCCGTCGTCATTGTGATAGATGCACTGGACGAGAGCGGCGGAGTTGAGACACGGCTCCCCCTCCTCCAAATTCTTGCAGGCAAACTAGGTTTTCAACGAATCTCCAAACTCCCAGCCAACTTCCGGATTATCGTCACTTCTCGTCCCCTTCGTGACATCGAAGCTGAGCTTGCAGGTGCTCAGCATATTCGACGGATGTCCATGGACGACATCTCATCAGCCACCGCAGAGCGCGATATCCGCACTTACGTATCGAAGGAGCTGGAAGGGCTCTCGAATTTTGGGGATAGAGAATTCACAACTCTCGCTGAAAAAGCTGATGGGCTTTTCGAGTGGGCGCGTCTCGCCTGCAGATACATCAAAGCGCCCCCTCCTGGTTTATCTCCAATCGAGGCCTTCGGTCTTGTCACGTCCCGTGATCTTGCCGAGCGGGAAAATTTATTATTTGATATGTATCAGTTCATTTTGACAGAGATCATACGAAAGGATAGGCCTACGCACACCCCGTCTCAGCACAAACAACTAGCAAGGTTTCGTTCTGTGATGGGACAAATCCTTGGCGCAGCTGAACCTCTCTCTTTGGAGTCCCTGAATGTTATGCGGAGCCATTTTCCAGACACAGGCGAGCATTACGAAGTGCAAGTCATAATAGAACACATGGGATCCCTCCTCAGCGGTACCACCAACTCATCTACCCCCATCCGACCCCTCCATGCATCCTTCCGCGATTTCCTGACGAACCAATCATACAGTGGGGATTTTTTCGTCGACATGTCGAAAGTACAACGCGACCTTGCTTTCGCATCACTTCAAGTGATGGAACATGGGCTTTCGTTCAATGTCTGCGATTTAAAATCTTCGTATCTTCCTAATTCCGAAGATCCCGGGTTGCGAGAACGAGTTGAAAAGTGCATCCCCCCACACCTATCCTACGCCTGTCGATTTTGGCCTGTCCATGTACAGACGACAGTCTTCGAAACGGAGCTCGCGCATGAAGTCAAATTATTCTTCGACCATCAGCGACTGCTTTTCTGGATCGAAGTCCTTGGCATTATCAAGGCACTCAGCGGCGCAGTCCCCGCCCTTCCGCGCATTTCCCAGTGGCTCAAGGTGAGCACATGATTAATGAATGTCAGATGAAGCGCTGACACTTAATTACAGGGCCAGTCTGGATACGAAGATGCCTCGTTTGCTGCAATGGATGTGCAGAGGTTTGTCCAAGTCTTCGGCGGCATGATCTTGCACAGCACCCCGCATCTTTATGTGTCAGCACTATCGTTCTCTCCCCTCAACTCTATGATATCCCAAAAATGCACTACCAAATTTCTGAATACTCTTCGTCTGGCATCTGGACGTGATAAGAACTGGACGGCTGTTCAAACTGTGATCAGCGGACACACTAGTTATGTTTACTCGGTCTCGTTCTCGCCAGATGGGACTCGCATTGTGACCGGATCGGATGATTGCACCGTGCGGCTATGGGATGCAGCGACGGGGAAGCCAGTAGGCGAGCCTTTGCGGGGGCACACTTCTTCAGTTACCTCAGTCTCATTCTCGCCGGATGGGACCCGCATGGTGTCTGGCTCGGCCGATAACACTGTCCGGCTGTGGGATGTAGCAACATGGCAGCCTATTGGTGAACCCTTATGGGGGCACACGGAAACAGTTTACTCAGTCTCGTTCTCGCCGAATGGTACTCGCATCGTGACAGGTTCGGACGATAAGACTGTCCGGCTGTGGGATGCAGCAACGCGGCAGCCAATTGGTGCACCCTTACGGGGGCACACTGATGGGGTTAACTCAGTGTCGTTCTCACCGGATGGGACTCGCGTCATTTCTGGTTCAAGCGATATGACTGTCCGGTTGTGGGAAGCAGCAATGGGGCAGCCAGCCGGTGAGCCATTACTGGGGCACACTGATGAGGTTAAGTCAGTCTCGTTCTCTCCGGATGGGACTCGCATCGCGACTGGATCTGCAGATAAGACTGTCCGGCTATGGGATGCAGCGACAGGGAAGCCTATCTGTGAGCCCTTGGAGGGGCACACCGATTGGGTTGGGTCAGTTTCGTTCTCGCCGGACGGAAGCCGCATTGTAACAGGTTCACACGATGGGACTGTTCGGCTGTGGGTTGCAGCAACAGGGCAGCCAGTCGGTGAGCCCTTGCTGGGGCACACTTGGCAGGTTCTCTCAGTCTCGTTCTCTCCGGATGGAACTCGCATCGCGACTGGGTCTGCGGATAAGACTGTTCGACTATGGGATCCAGCTACAGGGCAGCCACTCGGTGAGCCCTTTCAAGGGCTCACCAATTCAATTACCTCAGTCTCGCTATCGCCGGATGGGACCCGCTTCGCGACTGGTTCTTCGGATGGCACCGTTCGGCTGTTAGATACAGTGACGGGGCAGCCAGTTGGTGAGCTCCTCCAGGGGCACATTCATGCGGTCTCCTCAATCTCATTCTCTCCGGATGGGGCTCGCATGGCGACTGGTTCTCGTGATCATAGCATCCGGCTGTGGGATGCAGCAACAGGGCAGCTAGTCGGTGAGCCCTTGATGGGACACACCGATGAGGTTAGCTCGATCTCATTCTCGCCGAACGGAATTCGCATAGTGACTGGTTCGGACGATAAGACTGTCCGGCTGTGGGATACAGGAACGGGGCAACCAGTTGGTGAGCCCTTGCGGGGGCACAATCATGGAGTTAGGTCAGTCTCATTCTCGCCCAACGGAACTCGCATCGCGACTGGATCTCGGGATAAGACTATCCGATTGTGGGATGCAGCAACGGGGCAGCCAGTCGGTGAGCTCTTGATGGGGCACACTGGTGAGGTTAGCTCTGTTTCGTTCTCGCCGAACGGAACTTGTATCGTGACTGGTTCGGATGATAGGACTGTCCGGCTGTGGGATGCAGGAACGGGGCAACCAGTTGGTGAGCCCTTCCGGGGGCACAACCATTGGGTTAGGTCAGTCTCATTCTCGCAGGATGGGACTCGTATCGTTTCTGGTTCGAATGATGAGACTGTCCGGCTGTGGGATACAGCGACGGGGCAGCCAGTCGGTTTGCCTTTGCGGGGGCATACTGAGCCGGTCAGCTCAGCCTCTTTCTCGCGGGATGGGACTCGTATCGTTTCTTGTTCATGGGATGGGACTGTCCGGATCTGGTATGCAGTGATTGGGAAGTCGTTGCAGGATTACGCCGAAGAAGACTGTCCAGCATCCTCCCCGCATGGCGGTTACATCCCACATCCAACAGTGGCCGTCCCCACACCCAACACTGCGATTGATGACTTCATCTCCTTCTCATCAAACTCGACATATGCACTGCGTGACACTGCTGAGCTACTCGCAGGCACTCCCCATGATGACCGCAGTTCGACATTCGCTCTTCTGGGAGACGATGGATGGATAATGGGACCCAATCGTCGGCTCTTATTCTGGGTACCACCCGCTTCACGAGAGACATTTAGATATAATCCTCGAACGGCATTAGTGATTGGGAGAGGATGTATTGAGCTTGATCTGAGCCGCATGGCACATGGGACACATTGGCAGCGCTGCTACGAGTGAGTCTCCAGTCCTTTCCGTTCTTCTCATTAATCAATTCAATACTACTAGCTCTTGATGACGATGATCTGATTCCAGTAAATTGACTCGAGTCGCGGAGACGTCTGAGAACCTTGCATCAACCACGGCATAATTAGTAATCGTGTACCTAGCCTTGGGTCTTAGTTTGGAGTTACTCGAGTGAACGACTTGTTAGAAGACTGATCGGGTAACAGGTCTTTGAGAGCACGTAATGGTTATAGGGTGAATAAAGTGATCAAAGATGCCTTTCGGGCGAGACGAATGAAGAGAAGAGTGTGCAAGGCGCCTTCCACAGTGAATTGAACAGAGGATTGCGGCAACAGCGGTAGCGTGTTTGAACATTATGGGGCTTCGGTGGCCAACAGTTTAAGTGTTAGAATGTTGAGAGAACTGGGTCACTGGGAAAGAACGTAGTTTATTGCACACAGTACAACATGTGTATGGTGATAACAAGAGCACCATGAGAGTGATGCGTGCAAGGATATACGAGACGTGAGGCATCGAGGAGTAAGGCTGGTAATGAGTTCGACGTGGGTTGATGGATCATGAGTGATGAGTGAATGGGAATTGATTCACTAAAGATACGGAAAGTAAGGACATGCTTTTATATCTAAGCAAATGGCTCATCAAAGCGGTACAAAGGGAATTCCATTGTCAGCGGAGTGGCACTCCTTACAGGAACATGTGAAATTTGAAGAACAAATGGAAATGAGGAAAGCCTGGGACGAGCAGAGCAATAAGAATACGAGAGACAACCATTAAGGAGAATACTGGGTGCGGACGTACCTAGTGCGACGATGGGTTCATCCTTCTTGAGTATGTCTTCGATAATCGGTTGGCGGGAATGACGATCGGATAAGGAAAAGATTGGGATGCAGTTGCAGGAAATCGCTCAGCTTCTATAACTTGTGCATCCAACTCGAATTTCTGGTTTATTTGAGTGTTGACATGTTGGCGTGGGCCGATTCTCGCAAAACTGGAAGAAACGCTAAGTAAAGTCGTGGATGTGAAATTTATGTTCGCTGTTGGATGTCGAACGACAAGCTGCAAGCTTCACCAACAAAACCGTATGAGGCTGACGGCGTGGGAAGCAAGCGCTGAGGACCGCATACCAAGTTGCCAACTGCGTAGCTGCAGAGCCAATATCGTTGGCACCTCCGTTTGTACTTGGTCGTATCAAGAAGCATTACAAACGATGAGGACGCGCATGCACTAAGACCTTCCCCTGAAATCATCACCCATAGTCAGAACCCGGTGTCTTCACTCGCGTTTCTTCTATCTCGACGCACACCAGCACCGTCCATCCACCCTATTCCCTGTCACCGCTCCCATAACCTTCAAAGCCACCACACCGCACGGCACGTTGTCGATCTTTTCTCTCGTAAGACCAGTCGGTTCATTAGTTGAATGAACAGTCAAAGTTCTAGTAAACGACGATCAGATCTACGAGGATGGATGAACTTAAGATGATGTGAAGATCAGATGAGAACGGAGGTCTACCTTGGCGTTAATTTATGTAACTGTCTGCAGTTGCCATCAACGCCTTGACGCCCGCACAAAAATCGTGCACAACATAATCATCGTGGTCCATGCCGAACACAGGAACTAGAACTTATGCTTGGTATCGTAGTGAAGGACCCAGACGTCCGGGAAGGATATACCATTGATGCGGATGAGGCTTCTGAGGGCGGGCAAGGCGACGAGGGAAGTATGCAGTCAGATAGCTGTACAGGTCGTTATTAGAGACAGATTTTACATCCTGAAACTGTCATACCTTGGCAGAGAGCATAACGATGGCATGATGAGTAACTTCTCGAACGACAGCACTGAGCAGCTACGTCAGAGAAGGTAGTCTGCTGCACAGATGAGGATGGAGTGAGCTGCCTTCCAATGAAAACATACCCAATTCAACCAGATCTCATTGACGACTGTCTTTCATCCTGCTTTTCGGCGAAATATCGAGAACCGCAATACATAAGAAGCAAAATCAAAGGGGGAGGAAGAGATTGCGATTTGGAACCCACAGCTGGTTGCCTGCAGGTCCCGCTTCTTCAGAATTCTTGGATATCCTTGCTTCTAGTGTAGTCGGACACTCAAGGCCACAAAGCTGTCGGCAGGATAGCTTACCATGTGATCAACCCAAGCCATCTTCAATAGCTTGCTATTGTTCCATTCCCAGTTCCGAGCTTGGACGCGTTTTTTGAAATCAACGGCCTTTCGATGAGCAACAACGAGAGTGAAAGCATGCACCAAAGGCATACCACTGAGCCATTTTGAGACTTGACCAGAACCACCAGCAGTGTGCAACGTCTAATTCTGTTAGGACGAAAGGGAAACTGTTACTAGAAAATCGATTACTATGGCAGATTGAAAATATACCTAACTTAGTTACGCGAACATTTGAAGTGCTGACGCACAGGGTAGGGTTTGATGTGGCATGGATGAGGTTTGACGCAGCATTGATGAGGCATTGACGCGGCATAGATAAGTGTGGAGGTTGACATTAGCACGGAGGCTACGATGATGTTTGAGTGGTGCAGGCTTGACCCAGCCTGAACATAATAGTACAGAATACAGAGGCTGCATCGGACTTGACAAGGTTCGAAGTCTGATGGTACTAGTGAGAACTTCACACTGCGTCTGAAAATCAATATTAGATCATCAGAGGCAATACAAGAAATACAAGATGCACGTTGCACACTATATTATTCCCGAGTAGTAGTACTAGTAGTACGAATGCGGAGAAGCACTGTAAATATGGTGAGAGGTGAATGCAGCACTCCAGGGTCTGTACGCAGATGGACATTATACATTCATATGTTGATCATTGAAGATTCAAAGTATTTGGAATTCATTTCGAGCGACAAATCTTATGAAAAGGTTAGCACTCAAAATGAATTCCACATTTGATGGTGTGTGATGGTGTTGAGATGGTTTGAACATATTTTTGGATACTCTAGGATCTGTGACAGTGTCGCGTCACAGCCTTTCGTGACTCAGATTACGTAATAATTAATATCTTTTCAAATTGTTCCCCTTCAGCGCTCTGCGTTGTTCTAACATCTCGTTTCTCCAGTCTACACCATGGTCCACCGGTGACCACAATTGCGTTGTCTTTGTCCACAATATTTGCTGAAAATAAGCACCGTGGTATCTAATCACACGACGATTGGAACTGTCTCAGTATTCTAATACTTCCTTACATGATAGTCATGGTAAGGTTCTATGGATATTTGGTGGGAAACGAGTGATTGTACCAACGGGGGGCTGATTTGGGCCATCCGCCCCCTGAGACGGGAGAAGATGCAACGGAGATCATTTCCCTGGCTTCGAGGGATGTTAGGATGGCGACAGGCGTCTACCTCTACACCAAACTCCGTCATGTGAAAACTCTTCAGGGGAATGACTTTTGGTGCATTGCCTTCGCATCGACGGGTCCTTACGAAGGTTTACCAACCAGCGCGCCGCCAGAGGAAAAAAAATAAGGCTTTGAAGGACGCACTGCAGAAGGATGGTCCGCCGCGCTGGTTCCAAGGTTCTTGAAACACAAACGTCAGTGACCTATGCACATCGCCAATTCCACTATGCCAAGGTTCTTTTGACTCGTCCGTGATGCGGGGTTTGGGTTGAGAAGCTGTATGGACGAGAGAAAGATAGCCGAGGATATGGAACTTCATCTGGAAGAGAGTTGAAGCAGTGGATGAGGCGGTTGTGTGGAGGTTGGGTAGGATTGAAAACGGCATGAGGAACCACGTACTGGAGCACTGTGTAACAATTATTTTAAAGACGGTCGTCAATTTTATAGGCGTGAAAAATTAATGACCCACCCCTTGAGGATAGACTATCCTCCAAAGTTCCTGACTTCTGGGGGTGCACATGACATTGCGTCTGGCATGAGTCCGTGCATGGTCCTGTAAGGAGAATAGTTACTGGGAGGTGCACGGGACACGTAAGACAGTGACATGTGCACTTCAGATTACGCAAGTATCAAACATTTCGAAGCCTCACACAGTACTTTCCACTCACCGACCTCCATAGCAGTCTGATCAAAGAGTCAGTGGCGTGTCATAGTATCTAGCGTGTGACAACGTTTCGCCGGAGCGCACGGGTACGAAACCGCGGCAATCAGCGGTACAGGTGGATTGTTACTGCCTTCGTGAAAATAGCATAAGCACTCGCTGACCCGGAAGGTCTACTAAGTCCTTAGTACTGAAAGGTATCATGCCTCATGCAGGCTGCGTTCCGGAACCCGGGTGACTATCTGTGCATCTCACTTCAAAGGTGGCACTACATGCCTGGCAATTTGAAACTATTAGCAATATGTCATGTACTACGGAACTCATGATTGTCTCATAAAACGAATGGATTTATTTTACTCTGTGGAACCTGATCCCTCACCACCGATACGTCTTTCGATGAGCACGAATGTAGGTGCACAGCTCGTCAGCGGCACATTGTCCTCCTCCCACTCGTAAAGGTGTTCGTCAGCGATGTCCCTCGTTCCTGCGTCTGACATAAAGTCGAGCGGGGTGGAAACTTCGGTCGACTCGACCTCCAAGCTGGAGGGGCTCGGCGGACATGCATCTGGGTCATCAAAAGATGCAATGGCAATGTCATCAAGGTCCACCTCGATCGACTGAGTCCACCGACTTGGATCATTAACGTCACCCATCTGGGATTCTTGGATTTTACGCAGTTTCTCTTGGTGAAGAACTATACGTCCAGCCTGAAAAAGTGAATGAGGAAGAGAATGTCCGCCTAAGATCGCGCACTCAACAGCAAACCAAAGGCAGAGAATTAGTACGCTAACGAAATTCAGTGAGCAAAGAAACCTGCGGTACACGCAATACTTACTAAAAGATGATGTTTCCACTCATCTTTGTGTCGATGACGCGCATGTTGCAGAGAAACATAAAGATGATGATTACTGGAGTGATGAGTGTATATGAACAAATAAGTACAGCAAACCTACCCATTATCGCAAAGATCGTGCAGCTGCCGTCGCGGACTGCAAGCCTGAGCCAAGCACGCAGAGCTTCCGACCCGCTGGATGTGGTTCCGAAGAACCGCCATAGCATTGTAACAAGGATGAACATAAAGGTCACAATGATTGAGACGCTGGTTCTCGACTCGGCGATCAGATATACAAGAGGTGCAAAAATTCTCACCCGACAAAGTTCCGACTGTGATGAGACGAGATTATGACGCAAGTGGGGGAATAGCCAGTGCCAGTTATAAACAATCGAGCGCTGGCAGCCATAGCGGCCAACTGCGTGCCGCTGAAGATGACCGAGAGTGCAAAGATAGATTTGCTTTTGTTGAACATTTTGTACACTGCAATGAGGGTAAATCAACAGTCACCCAAAGTAAGACCGAGAGCCACGCACCCCGCCGCATAAGTAATAACTGCACTGAAAATAGCAGACACTGGGTCGTCACAGTCTGGTACAAGCACCATGCTATGCAAGCGGACGGACTGTTTGGAACCCCCGAGGCCATCCTAAACGCAAACCAGATGTTGAAGCTAGCGAGCGACAGAAGTGAGCACACGACCTTGAGTTGTCGAACCGCTCACATTTGTCCGGTTAAACCGGCATACCTGATCACCACAAAATTCTTGGCTTCTATGGTCTTCCAAAATCGCCTGTTGATCATAAAATACTCATCGACAGCGTTTATCAATACGCGGACAAGTACTCACGGCCAGACCAGCCTGGTTTCATCGGATAGAGACCACATATACTCAGAGACCATGAGCCCAGTGAATATCGCTGATGAGTCTAAATCAAACTGGAAGAATGTTCAGACAACGATTCTAACGTACTTGTCATTATAGCAATGTTGCGTGCAATAGGATCGACGGAGGGGTCGGACATCACTGGCGCAAGCAGGAACCGGCAATGCCAAGTAAAGGAGCGACTGAAGTTGAACAAGGAATAATAAAGAAGTGACAGACGAAAGTCCGAAACTGCCCCACTACGAAGTTGGACGGTCAGAGGAATTAATTATCGAGCAATTGACATAGTGAAGACTCATATATGTATTCGTGAGCAGACCCGACGAACCTAGGGTCACCCTGACCCTGACTAAGAGTACTAGCATGCCATAAGTGCGCGCGTTGAATTGGAAGTCAAATAACTAATATCTATTATCCGACACAGTCCGCCGAGTCAACTAAGTCAAGGCACAAACTATAAGCCTGAGTCACTGGCTGCCGACGCGATAGTGCCGATCAACGAAGTAGTAGCTTTGGAATTAGTCCAAGAGGTGCCGTTCCGAACTGCTTACAAATAATTCCCCCTTTCTACTAGTTTCTACCCCTTAAAGGCTTCGGTCCGTCCGCAGATATAGTGTACGCAATGTGGGTTCCACGATTACCCGAGTCGGCGGATGAACGTGCCTAACAGTTGAACTTGAACTTTGTTTTGTGCATGTGTTTATGAAGAAAGATAGGCTCAGATCGAGGACATGCAACAAAAACGGTGTTCACAGCATTGAATGGCTCAGGCTCAGTGATCAGGGTATTGTTTGAATAATATTCCTCTATGCAACGACACAGGGTCGATTAGTCGATTACCCGCGAATTTGATCACGATTTTATGTACAATTTCGTAGACACAAACCTTCCGAGTCTCTTCAAGATCGCAACCATCTCCTTCCGCGACTCCAGCAAGGGAAGAATAACGCTGAACGTCCCGCTCATGAAAACCCACACGCTTCGCCGTCATCATCAATTGAAGTTCGTGCATCTAGTTTGATTGATACTCACATGGAGCATGTCACCCAAAATGTGTAAAACCGCTCGCTGAACACGTAGTTCGTGAAAAACATGGTCAACGGGACTGGAAGGTCTAGGTAAGAGTCTGCATGGCAACGCAAGCGGTGGAACCAACCAATAAGAATGACGATGACAGACATTGCTGATGAATACCATGCCGCTCGCCTGAACACCCTCTGCAGGGTGTCATGACAGAGGGGGTCCTCTTGGGCAACTGGATCCGTAGGCCCTAGCTCGAAATCTGACGGCACTTTTTCGCGCTTCTCGGCAGATGCCACATCTGAATTGGGGTCGTTATTTTCCGAATTGTCCAGCATTGCAATAGCCCGAGTCCCTTCGAAATCATAATTATCAGGTTCTGACACGGTCATCATCAGTTGCATGCAGGCGCGTTGCGACTGGCCGCTTACTCAACAGAGACACGAAGACAGTAATGAGCCCCGAGAACATAAAACCAGTAAGACCACTGCATACAGCGGATATCGGCAATGCGAGGTTAGCTATGGTGATGGCGCCTGCAATATGAGATAGCTTGTCATCACGAAGGTCTTTGCAGACGGAACCGAAAATACTCTCCGTTGATCTTCCAGCAGCCGATCATCCATGCAAGCATTCCGAGGATAGCCCCGATAATGGAGCCGCACAAAAGCCCGGTGCGCGTGAGCTTAGACCACCATACCGTGAGGATGATAGGGATGACTGCGGGACTAAGCACTATTCCCCTGCGCCACCCCATGAAGAGTAAGCGTGTTAAGTTGATTTGTCAAATGGGCCACGCACTGAACATAGTACAACTGGGGTAACCCGGTTCAGTATCGGTGGAATAATGTCAGGGAATGTTCTCACCCAACCCAGGTCGATGTTCGCTTGATAGAGCTACGACGCAAATCAATACATTCCCCATGAGTGACTGGAAAAAGTATTTACTATGGTCGCCCAGCACCCCATCCATATCGCCCATGCACAAATTACGTAGTGTGAAACACGAACAATCTCTGCACCCGTCGCCTGTGGATGCCAATAGGTACGATAGATACTACATTTAAATGAGTCATGACAACGGCCAATGTGGCATACAAGTCTTACTCATACGACCTTACATTGGGTGAGCGCGTGCGCAGAAATCGTGCATGAGCCAAACTTACACAATACTCGATACTGCGATGAGCTCAGCGCTAGCAGCAGATGTTACGGCCATGCTGCAGAAAATATAATTACGGTTAATGTCTAAGGTTTTTAGTTTTTTGTGACTCACAAAACCACTAGCAACAGCGCCACAGCTCCGCCCTTTCCCATCAGCACCGCAGCCGCAGCCGGTGCGGCAAGTCCTGCACTTGTTTGTTGCGGTGACAAAGGGGACGGGTATGTCGGGAACAAAGGCTAAGGTGACGTTAACTTGGCGCTGAGAAGGCGGCACACGAAACACTACACTGCTTTGAAGCGCTCGGGCACTCAGACCGAGGCAAGATCCGAAAGCCCAAGGAACGGCAAACCAAGAGAGACCACCAAGCATCTGTGACATTGTGGTAAGCGTTGCATCATTCGGTAAATGAAGGGATGAAAATACATAAGCTTTAGTTGTTCCTTTAGGGTGACTTGCAATTGCCTTGACACATGAGTTGACAGCTGATGTGTAAATATACGTTATTTACCCTTTGCCAGTATCCTGCGCGCGCCACGTCAGAAGACTAAACATGAGGTAAATCTATAACATACCCTGATCACAAAATACGCCGGCAAATCCCGAAAGCAATGCTGACGCTCCGAAGACAAGACCCTGACAGGAATGAGCACCGAATGATGTGACAGAGTAAATGAGCTAATGCCATCCGCCCACCTGATTCGACTTCATGGTCATATAACTTCCATTTGCGTTACCGGGGACAGGCACATCAATTGCAGCTTGTGTGAGCAACTCATACATTCGACTTAAGCTACCAATCTCCGGTGATGTCCCGCTGTATTTGCGCAGATTCTCAGTAGCACATCCCTGTGACATGGGGACTTCACCTACTATGCACGGAAGACGAAGGTGTAAATGATGGCGAATAGAATGATGGTATGGGTCCAATCACAGATAAAGGTGGCACGCAATCCACCGAATACGACATAGACCGCGATGCCGATCGGCAACAGAAAATACGCAGCAAGTATGTTCATGCCGGTGAGGGCATTCACGGTAGCGGCGCCTCCCACTGAAACACGCGTCAGTGACCATCTCGACACACGCGGCAATCTCACCTAAGAGAGATCCGCATACAACAAGAACGCAGATGAACGCATATATCGTAAACACGATATGGGCTGCGGTACCGAAGCGAACTTTGACAATCTATAGAAAAGTTGACAGGCCAGTCTCACGTGTAGTGTACGTAACATACCTCCAAGAATGTATGAGCGCCGTTTGCGTTCATCTTGACTTTGGCAGCCACCATTCCAAACATCGCCACTTGAATAGAACCGCCCGCACCGTACCACCTTAAGGAATTTTGATCAGTCAAAGCTTGAGGAGGCATGAACTGGCTGACCAAGGGCCGCTGACACCTAGGCACGATCAGCGTGTATTGCCCGAGCTCGCGTTATAATCCATACCAAATGTATAAGCTGCAGTGCTAGACTGAAGGAGAGTCGCGCTCCATGTCCAGGCGCTAACACTGCGATGATGCGTCACAGGTGTCTAGATGTGCAGACGAAGATGACTTACATCCCGCAGCACACTAACCCGGGCTAAGCATGGGAAAATAAGCGAAAGTCCTATTTGGCTAGGAAGACTGACGCACTTTGACGCTACGGGAAGCACTCTGGAAGCAGTCCCATTATATGGCGTGCACGAGCATAATGCGACGAACCGTGAACTCTTCAGATGAACTTGGAGTATATCGAGAGAAGTTAGATTGCACCGCGGTCAAACATAACATAACGAGGGCAAAGAAAAACCCGACTCCTGGAAGTGAATCTAGAGATTGACGCCGATCGGATTTTTGATAACGCACCGATAACCACACCGTATCCAACGCTCTGGTCTGATCCATGGAGTGAGTGAATGAGTAACTCGAGAAAATGATGATTTCGCACCAAGAATGGGCTTGAAATCTGTGTATTGAGACATTGTCACAAACACGAAACAAGTGGAGCTGTGAGACTGCAGGAGATACTGCTTGCTTTCATTTTTATCATAGCATCTAAGAATATCGAGATTCGAGACAGATAAGCGAAAGTCATTCGTGTGATACATTCATTGTTCTTTGGAGAACATGTGCTATCAATTGACAAGTGCGGAACAGCGAGAACACTTACAAATCTCAAGGATGCCCGTGTCGTTCTATCCTGGTGCATCTTATCAAGGACCGAAGTACTGTAGTTTATGCCAAGAAGGGAGCTCGTGACAGTGCCAAGGGAAGGTTTTAGTCCGACGGTCAAGTCTAGGTCAGATCTCCCAGATTTCTTAGTATTTCGGTTATCGAATGCCATCACTCAGCCTTAGTACGGACGTGCGCGGGACATGAGTGTATGCTATACGCATGGAAAACTGAATTTGAGCCATAGTCTCGCGGTGTGCTTCAACATTTTCTTTTAGTCTACGGTCTAAGGCTGGTATTTTTCGACCGTCTCCTATATATTTATCCAAATCTACATGTATGGGTCAGTCCGCGTTATGATAAGCATACCATGAGTAAGATCAGCTCAGTGCTCACCTCGTGACATTGTCAATTTGATTGTCGGATGCACTCCTCTTCAAGCGCTTTACTCAGCTTCTGAAGTTGGGCAGTGATTGAAGTATCACTACCCTTGGAGGGTGTGCTACGAGCTTGAAAATCGTCGAGGAAATTATTAACGAGAGAAAGAGCGTGTTTGGATGAGATTGGGACTGATGAGGCGGCTTGCAGACGGACTGGAGGATGGGCTATATCGTCCATGTTCTGCAACTTGTTGGTTGGAGTTCGATGAACGCTGATGGTTTAGGCCCGGGCTATGTTGATGATGATCCTTCCTTTCAAGTAAGGAAACAGTACTACTGGTATACTACTAGGGCGTTCCCGTGATGGCGACCTTAACCATATTCAAACTCCTTTCTTGAAGTTCTTCTGTCAATTTTCTCTCACTCTGCATTGATGGAGTTTGAAAAGCGTATCAGGTTTTTATTGGTTTGTATACACAGTGCTACTAGACAACTAGCTAATAGTGAGGGCAAGCAGGTACAGGCAGGTGCTCTATCCTAGTGTTGTTGGCAAGCCGACCTTTTACCCCACGGCCCGGGAATTTCCGGGCGGTGCAGGCCTGATTCATTAGCGCCAGGCGACGTTTTTGTGGTTCGACCGCGTTCAATTCATTTCACTTCAGGTGGAGAAGCGACAGCTGGCAAGTGCTCTCTTTTTATTCAACACCACTGCGGCCTCCAAACCATCTTTTACAACTAATTCTCGACGTCTGCAACCATGGGAAAATTGACTTCAATGCTAGGTCTTCTCTTGACACATCCTCTTGAGTTCAGAACTCTTGTTCATTTCTACCTTTACCATGAGACGAAACGCGACATTACCGCTCAGCAAGAGCACCCCACGTCAGGCTGGGATCGAGCCTCTATGCGCCGTTGCTGGGAATTCCTTGATATGACAAGCAGAAGTTTTGCGGCTGTCATCAAGGAGCTTGACGGCGACCTTGCAAGGACGGTAAGCACTTTGCCTCTTTTGTGTTTCTTTTTTGCATAGGTCTCTGCCCATGTTTGCAGTTTTAACCAATAATCATCCATTCTAACTCATCCTCATGATTGATCCTTGACTTTCCAGATTTGCATGTACTACCTCATTCTGCGCGGCCTGGACACAATTGAAGACGACATGACTATCCCCGACGAAAAGAAGCAGCCAATACTCCGCCAATTCCATAACTTAACGATAACCCCTGGCTGGAACTTTACAGAGAACGGCCCTGATGAGAAAGATCGAAACCTGCTCCTCGAATATCACATTATCGTGGATGAAGTCAATAGACTGCCACCCCAGTACGTTCACATCTTCATTCACGCTCTTCCATCTAATACCTACCACAGATACAAGACTGTCATTCTTGACATCTGTCAGAAAATGGAGAACGGCATGGCGGATTACGCACATAAAGCCGCAACCAACGGCACTGTTTACCTCGAGACTATTGCGGACTATGACCTCTATTGTCACTACGTCGCAGGTCTGGTAGGTGAAGGCCTCACTCGCATTTGGTCAGCTTCAGGCAAGGAAGCGTCTTTTCTCTGCGATGAACTCGAGCTAGCAAACTCTATGGGCCTTCTCCTCCAAAAGACTAATATCATCCGTGATTTTAGGGAAGACGTCGAGGAGAAACGCTTCTTTTGGCCTCGAGAAATTTGGGCTAAATACGGTTTCAACGAAATGAAAGATATGTACGAGAAGGGTGACGTTGAGCATGCCACGTGGATACAAAGCGGCATGGTCCTCGATGCTCTGCGACATGCATGCGATTCTTTGGACTACCTGCGCCTACTCAAAAACCAGAGCGTGTTCGTGTTCTGCGCAGTCCCCGTCTCCATGGCAATGGCCACATTGGCGCTTTGCTTTATGAACCCAGAAATGTTCCAGCGTAACATCAAGATACGGAAAGCGGAGGCTGCTCACGTACGTCATATTCACATATAATCTATTTAGGTATGCTGACACACCGCAGCTTATCATGCGGTCAACAAATACCAGAGAAGTCGCCTTGATCTTCCGGGAGTACGCACGGAAGATCCACCACAAGGCCAAACCGCATGATCCAAATTTCCTCAAAATTTCAGTGATGTGCTGCAAGGTACTTCACGCGCGCCCTCACATCGTTCGTCTATGACTAAACATCATTATTCAGATCGAGCAATGGTGTGAACAAAATTTCCCTTCATTCGTTATGCTCGGCGAAAAGGGGCCGATATACGACTCTGCAGACAAGAGAACAGTCATCTTCAGAGCAGAAGAGAAGAGGGCGGCACAGCGTCTTGTCGCTGATCCAAGGAACGCACCCTTGCCCCAGGACTTGTTCCCATGGGAGCTGGCTGCCTATCTCGTTGGCGCAATGTTGCTTATGCTGGGCCTAAGCGCTCTTATCGTGTGGGTCATGCTCAAGTTCATTCCACAGGCATAAAGTTTGGGATACCGGACTGTCGCATTTGGTATTTTGATCTTGGAATCTACAGTAGATATCATACCCCTCAAACTTACTGTTACTATTAATGGACTGGCTTTGTGATAGCCGTTGCTACATATCTTCGTGTATAGTGTTGAGACTGGTGTTGCATGGGACAAGACAGAAAAATTATGAAGCTACTTGCGAGAAACAAATGACTAGAGGATGTAAGACCTTGGGTCACTTGTCTCAAGAGTTTGATGGCGGGCAGACGATTGAGTGATCATTGAAAGGTCGAGAGGGCTTACTCATCTCCTATAATTCCTCAAGTTCCACTAAAGCGTTCTCTGCCATCTGGTTGAACAATTATTTAATCGTGATCCTTTGAAAATTTGAATTAACAACATGGCCCGGGAATGCTTCTTGGCTTGCCGAATTCCAGTCTATGTCACTAGCGACCATTGATGATTGCACGACACGACCCACAACTTGCAGAAAGTTCAATCTTGTCCACTCTCAGGCCAATAGATTGAGCAAGCATAATTTTTTGTACATCGTATGATGATAGATGAGCTTGTCGTTGTCCATCCAAGTGGAACTGGAGTCACTGAGGAACTCGATGAAGCGCTGGTATTATTCTATGACGGTATTATTTTGCCGGATCGGATAAACTTGACATATTACCTGATGTGAGTCAATTCTGGGGGTATGTAATAGAGGAAACTGCACACAAAAACCAATTTCAATATTCAAGAGTTGACTGAGAGTCTGAGACTCGGGCCCCAGAGTACGACCCCCCTTCCCGCGTAACTTTCACACGCTGTAAACCCCACTTCGGTGATTCCCGAACATGTAAGAGTCTCTATTAGCATCTGTGCGAAACACTTTAATTGGCGAGAGCCGCAGGGCATAAGTTGCTGCGTTGCAACAGCACAGGATACGGTTTCGTTCTGTTCGTCTGTCAAGTATTCGTCGTTTGCAGATAATCGCGGACGATGTCTCGATTTGTTCGTGCATCTAAGTATCGGTGAGCACATGCCCAAGATTGCAGTGCGCCGAGAGACTGATCGCGTCTCCCACAGCCATGTCTTCGGACAGACAGCAAAGAAAGAACACGGATATGACAATGTGAAGGTCTCTGGCAGCGCATGGGACACGAATCTCGTTTCTGCCTCTGGGGTGACCACTTTCCCTCTTCACGTCCGTCCTTTGCTGATATTCCCCCCCCAGCGATACATCAGCGTTAACTGGAATGCATCCGGAGGTGGCGCATTCGCAATACTTCCCCTTCCCTCCCCTTTTGCAGCTATCCCAAATTTCCCGTACAAGCTTCCTGATGTTATTCCCCTCGCTCGTAGTCACACTGCCCCCGTCCTCGACACTGATTGGTCCCCACATAACGACTCTATCGTTGCCTCGGGTGGTGAAGATGGCAAGGTCATGATATGGAAGGTCGAGTCTTCCGCCTTTGAAGGCTGGGGCCAGGATCATTGGGTACCAGAAGACTTTGACCCTGTCGCCCGCATCGATGCATCACCACGCAAGATCGGCCAGGTTCTCTTCCACCCCACCGCATCTAACGTCCTCGCTAGTGCGTCCAGCGAACACACGGTTAAGCTTTGGGATCTTGCTGATACCGATCGCCCACGCTCTGTTCTCACCGGACACAACGATACCATCCAGTGTCTCGCCTTCAATCCTACCGGCACACTAATGGCGACGACCTGTAGAGACAAAAAACTTCGTCTATTCGATCCTCGTGCAGGAGGCGAAGCTGTTCGCACCACTGAGGCGCATGGCGGTATTAAAGGCGCTCGTGTCGCGTGGATGGGCGATCTTGACAAGATCGTGACTACTGGCTTTAGCAAGATGAGCGACCGTCAAGTCTCCATCTGGGAAACGGGGGGTCTTGGAAATGTAAAGACGATGACTATTGATCAGTCTGCTGGTGTCATCATGCCTTTCTGGAGCGACAATGGCATTCTTTTCCTGGGTGAGCGTCTCGCATGTACTTAGGACTCGTCTTTTCTCATATCATTGCTTCTAGCTGGCAAAGGGTAAGGCGAAGTCGGATGCATTTGTTTTTCCTGGTTAATTTAAATCCAACAGCGATGGAAACATCCGGTATTATGAGTACGAGAGCGACTCGCTATTCGCGCTGGCAGAGCACAAATCTCCAGATCCCCAACGGGGAATGTGTTTCCTCCCTCGTCGTGCCCTTAACGTGTCGGATTGCGAGATTGCCCGTGCGTACAAGGTGTCAGGTTCATCCGTGGAACCCATCGCTTTTATTGTGCCTCGCAAAGTAAATATTTCTTGAAACACTTACAATAGCCTCACTGACGGCAATCATCAGGCGGACTCATTCCAATCCGACATTTACCCAGCTGCGGCCTCGTCAGAGCCTTCTCTCTCGGCAAGCGAGTTTTTTGCTGGAAAGACTGCCGCCTTAAAGCTTGTTAGTCTTGAGGATGGTGCTGTGTTCAATGGTGCACAATCGACATTCACACCCTCAGCTCCTGCGCCTGCACCTGCACCTGCACCTGCACCGACACACGCGCCCGCACCCACTGCGTTCAGTGCACCTCCGCCTGTCACCAAAGCTGTCACCATGCCTACACCTGTGCCACAAACTCCAGTTATGTCAAGATCTGAGTCGGCACCAGTGCCTCGACCCGCCTCGCCTGTCTCAGAGTCTCCGGTCATCCTCACTCCGCCAACGCAAGCTGATGATGAAGTACGTATTGTTGGTATCAACCCTGAATTATGACGTTTAAGCTATATCTAGGGAAAGACCACTGTATTAGAAGCTGAAGTCGATCGGCTTAACAGTGAGCTCCGCGCAGCACGGGAAAAGATCCGCAACATGGAGTTGCAGGTCGAGGGCCTGAAAGCGAATGCAAGGAAGGCAGCTCAGGCTTTGATGGAACCGTGAGGTCCAGGTTTGTGAGACTCGGGCAGTTGAAAGTAAAATGGCACCTAATGAGACTAGAGGTGCTTTTGGTGTAGATTGATGATCGTGTACTTAGTCATTACATCTTGTATAACCTGCGTTTTGGTGGACGTTTGTTTCCTTTTAGATTTATCTTGCACCCTGACTCCTGGGCCTGAAAGACGGCCAAGTCCTAAAGGTGAGACGAAACAACATGCCAATGCACGACGAAGCTTGGCAGGAGGGCGAAGCGAGCTGATCACTGCCACTAGATCATAGTACATCAGTACCGCCACCAGTTCAATAGTACACTTTGGATTACATTTTAGTACTGGTGAACTCGAAAAGCACCTCAAGCTCAAGCTCAAGGAGCACCGACGATAATATTCGATGTGACCGCTGCATTGAAGAACACACCCACCTTGTGTATGCGCAATTCATCGGACAAACCGCAGTAAGAGTTGGATAGCATACTACTTACATACTGTGCTGACGCCCCTCGAGGCTTGGTTAGCATTTCCATTTAGTCATTCGTTTCTGACAGAAATTTGACTTCTATGCCCTGAATCATTTACAATCTCCCAAACGCGCTCCCTCTGGTCGTCCATTCCTCCTTCTATGCTGATCGACAACTACGGGCGAACCATGATATGTCGACGGGGGGACGACCTGTCATGTAGTACCGGACGCCCAGAACCAGTCAAAGGCGAACAACAAGAAGAGGCCTCTGGAGAAGCTCAGACCGATATGCACATTGAAGAGCTAAAATGTCGTACTGTGCTAACGAATACACAGCTACCATCAGTTCGCCCCACCTCCCCCTCCTGGTGCCAAGACAGAGGGTTACGGTGCCTCCACTTGGTCTAGAATGACAATTTCTAAGATACAAATATGTTAAAGTCGGGTCAACGAGAAATCAAGAGCGAGAGCGGGTTTATGCGGAAAGTGGTTCAACCAAAAGTTCCTCTTCTTTTTCCTATTGGATTGCGCGCCATGTAAGTTAAACTCATCCCTCCTGAGCATAAACTGGAAGATATTAAAAGTAGCATCGTTTCTATCTTTGCAATCGCTATCCCTTGTCATTCAAGACCTCTGCACTTCTTGTTACCGCCACTGAGAACTACAATGCCTCTGTTTAACCGAATTCTCTAGTTGCCCAGCCAATTTCTACTTTCTACCATCGTCAATATCCTCCCTTACCTTCAACCACATCTATGCACGAATGTGGGATTCAAACACGAATCTACAACTTGGCACGGGTTATTTTGGAAAAGATACCCTTCCCGCCAAGTCATATCCGAAATCCAGGTCTCGTTTAATCAACTTCTCGTATATTGCGTTAAATGACACGGATATGTCATGGAATGAGTGGTACAATGCCGCAAAAATGCTGGGCTTTATGCTATCGTGTCAAGGCCAGGTCAGTGTGCATGTTGTGGTTCCTTTTGTTTGCTCATCAGAGCGGCAGGCGGAAACTTCAAGCTCAATTTTAACGATGGATGTCGTGATTACCAATACATACAGGTGGATGCGGCCCCTTGCCTAGTGAGATGCCCATCAATTCAGTATGCTGGCTTATTACTGCACTCATTCCCGCGTCGCCTCTGCCTGCCTGCTTATTCTGGTTCTACTGTGTTCTGGGATATTGCAATATCCCCGCCATGACATAGTCATGGATATCGGACAACGGAACTATCCGTCGTCTTCCTATTTTAGTGTTTGCGGCGTTACTCACACCGTCATGTGCACACAGACCATTGGATTATAATTAATGCTAGTATCGGTCAACGATTCTTTTTTTATCTCCTAGTTTTCTCTTTGATTTTCGGGGTGGGCTTCAAGTCGTTATTGCCGGACCGCTGAGCACAATGGCTCATCATAATGCTGCAGTATATGTATGCCTCGCATTTAGATTGACATCGCTTACTTTTTTTCAGAACTTGAACGGCAGAGCTTTGATTCTTCTTGCCTCATGATGCTAAATAATAGGCACATTGTGCCCGGGGCTTGCTATTTTCCCATCTCGTTCAGACGAAATAAGAAGCTATACAACGTGCATTCTTTCGCCCACCAAACTCATATTCTGCTTCCCGACCCAATGCAGGCGCAGTATTCGGCGGACGATCTCACAGCGGCGAGGAGTTTGCAAGCCAGCACGGTGCGTTCATTGTCGAATCCGACAGTCATTGATAATAATGGAGAACCCATGTGCCGCCAGTACATATACAGTGTGTACCGTCTACGCTGCTTCTTCTTTGTTCTAACATACCTCAGCATCAATGGCTACATTCTGGGTGGGCTTGTCGCAAAGTATTTCGGTCGGTCATTAAACTCCGTTTGTCAGATCTACGATTATGCTTGTTCACTTCATCAGGAGGTAGTGTGCTCGTTCAGCCTCACTTGATATATTGTCGATAATAATTTGTTCATAGTGGATGTTCTTGCTTCGGTCACGCCGGTCCATTGTGAAAGGCCTTTATGTTGTCACACGATATGTGCCTTTTCTCCTGTTCACCGGGCATCTGTATAGTGCGTTTCAGCACCTACACATGTCATTATAAATTGACATGTTGTGCTTCAGTGAACTTCATCTCGAACGAGAACTCTAATGTATGTGAACAGGTGGTGGGATCAACGACGCTGACTCCATGACTCGCAGAAATGCCAGTTGTTGAACAATATTTGCTCATGTACGTCTGTCGTGCATACATGTACGCACATTTTTGCAGAGCCCGACCCTTTTCTCTCACAGGCTTCAGTCTGATATCAGTGACTTGTTCTGAATGTATATCTCCCTTCCTTACAAAAGCCAGGTGATCTTGATCACATTCATACAGGCATTTTTGTCATCAGGACATATGCGCTCTGGAACAACAACAAAATTGTGCTCGCAACTATGGTGGCAACCTTTCTTGTGAGTCCCACATTCTCACTGCACCACGAGCTTGCGGAGACATATCAGTCAGGCCATTGTCATATCATCCATAAGCTTTGCCTTTGCCACTACTGCCACCGCACCGTGTACGCGCACCTAACTTCGACTCGATGTTCTAGTACATTATTCACACTCCACTTTCACAGGGAGAACCAGTGCAATCCCAGGTATCACGGGTTGTTATCAGAGCTCGGCCGTTGTCCAGCTCTTCATACCATTTATTCTTTTGCTTGGGCTTGAATTCGGTGTGTCTCTAGGAATAGGGTGTATATATCTACATAGACATGCGCTGACTGACGCTCTCCAGGTCTCATGTGCCTCACACTCATACGCGCTATCCAGAACTGGCGGTCGACCAACGGCAATCTGTACGCCGTCCTGGTGAAGCATAACATATTCTACTATGCATGCGGTCTGTGTGAGTCAAGACATACGCGTCTTTTCAGGCCAATTTCCGGTGCTCATCAAATAACAATTCTCATCCCAAAAGTTTTCTCAACGGTGAATATCCTCACCTTGCAGCTCTTTCAAGTGCGTAAACCCTCAAATCCATCTATCACCGAGTCATCTATCATCCGCGCCCACAGTACGGATACGAAGCAATGTTCCAAGAGTACGCATTTTTATCCTGCTGCAAGTTCTTACTAAGAGCATCCCCAAACACCTACCTACCTACAGTTTCCAATTCATCGTCCTCGCCATCCTCGCCACGCGCATGCACCTTCATCTCTGGCATACAAATACACACACATACGACTCTAGCGCACTCGTGTGTGTTCCCCTGTCTGACATCTCATTTGCGGGCAGTCCGACGTGATGTCAGCGTTGTTCCAACGTTCATTATATGGTGTTTGAACTGTATGAGGTGACTAGCCAAGGTGAGCTTGGTAAGTTGTTGGATCTATGCGCTTAAGACAGTTTCTGTTGTGTACGGGAGGTGCATCTGGATGGACTTCGAGTTGATCTCTTTATGTAACATTGATAGACAACGAGCTTCCACTGTGAGCAGCGGTAGCTAAAGTAACAAGACACATCTTTAGTTGCTGTCCGCGCTTGCGCTTGCACGGTTTGACTTGAAGCTTGACCCTCTGTACTAATTCTCTCCCTGCTCTGATCCTTTCATCTGCAGGTATGCTGGCTTGACTGTATGCTGCTGCTATTACATCAGCAAATAGGATGAACAGTCTAAAATGTAATCTAAGACTTCAGCGCTACGATCAAGACGACAAACGGTGAGATTGAGAAGCAGCATTAGGATCGCAAGTCTCTGTATAATATTTTAAAGGGTCACGGTATCGGACAGTATTGGACCATGCTGCTCGCGGACAGGATTGAAACTCCGATGAGTTTGATCACCATTGGACACGATGAAGGACTGAATGTAGCCCAGCACAAACTAATGGGTGGCTGGGCTTATTTCTCCTTGATTTTCGACATCTGCTTGTCTCGCTGCAATCCTCGCCAAAGTGGACTTATACCAACAAATGGACTGTGCGACACTTGTGCAGGCAGTATGACTCTTGTTCCAGGCCGCAGTCACGCTCTTCATCACTCGTCGTATCGTGCGCTGCATTCAGCCATCTCGAAGCCGACTTGTCGTGTTCACTGCAAACTGTCTCTAGTGTTTCCATAACACATGGCACTGTTGGCTCAATCGAACGAGTCGTATATAATCATCCGGCTTTTCTGTGCGCGCCGTTTTCGGCGGTTTGCATTGTCTGCATCCATTATGTTAGGCAATACACTCAATTTTATATGTGCTAAATGAGTGGTACGACTCCGTGATACAAGTCCAGGAGCAGCAACCATAGCCAGACGCTGTGAGGCTTGTATGTCCCCCTCAACCTTGGCGGGCCACTTTCGCTGAAGACTGAATCATGACATTGTCTACTTCTTTATACACATGCTCTCCCATTAACACTATATATGTAGCCGGCTATCTTCTCAGCGCTCAGTGTAATCATACCAGCGCCGAACGGCCCTCAGAAATACACGCGCACTGCGCAGCATGTCCTGAATCCCACATTCCTCATATCCACACCCCCGTCTTCCCCTCCCACCCATTCCGCCCACCACTCCGCCCATCTTCTATCTTCGTCATTTTACCAGTGGTCACTGGCCTCGCGACTCAGGATACCACTCGAAGATCTCGAGTCCACGAGTCCCGAACTAGCTCGCAAGGTCTCAAAGCTTAGCAAACACCTATCTGATGCTCAGGGTTCCGCAGCCAGCACAACCATAGGTGCTGCTGATCGGGCAGCAACAGAGTACAGGCGACCTACAAGGTACCGGGGAGCTGCAGTGGCTGAAATCCACAATCTTTGGGCGTTCTCACAATTCCTGCTCCCGCCTTCATACGAAGACATGCAAGCGACAGCTCATCATGGCGCAGTCATCGTCCTCATTGCGAGTCAATACTTGTGCAGTGCCATCACTGTCCCAATGTCAGGAGAGCTACATCATGATCCTTTGCCGTCTATCGCTCTCGCAGATATGCAGAATCTCAAGGATCACTCCACCAGGGCAATACGGCACGTCTCGGATGAACCCAGCGGAGTTGAGGACAGATTTAATAGTACTCTTGCGGACAATATGGGACGAGATCATGCTACCCATCATCAACGTACTTGAGAACGTCCTAATACTTTTATCCTGGTGATGAACGCTACACTCCCAAACCTCCGCAAACCTCCGCTCCTACAACCCTCCTGCTAGGGGGTAGCCCCACTCCGACGCACAGAATTTTTTTCGCAGACCCTTTCGTAAATTTCCATAAAGACCGACGAACTCTCCTCGGCTCTGGACGAACTTGGTTGCATGAGGGGTAGCAACATTAGTGCTGATAAAAATGGTACCACATGTGAGCCCACATACCAAGCTTTCACCGACTTGGAACGGTTGATCTCGATGAAGATCCTTCGCTCATCGCAAATAGTCGAAGACTTGGATCACACGCCGATTCGCAGCGCATCACTCGTCTCCGATGACAGACAGAAGGAAAACAGTCAGACCAGACTGGGTTCTCAGACTTTTACAGCTTCATCCCAATATAAGCAGATCCATATATCGTCGGACAACGCTTGTACGATGTATAGATGATTTACTTATCGCAGGAAGGCAATTCAGACTGGCCATATAATTATGTCGAGAAATTTCTATGGTCTGTCTACCCTGCCAGGGCCAAGCTCTTCATGAGCACTGGATTTCAGTGCTGCATGATGAGTGGGAGTGCATTCAATGCCCTTACGCAGTTCGGACACTCGGCTATTAATTACATCAACAAATGAGGCGGGTGGTCGTTTCCAATTTTCCAGTATATACATCACGTCCATCGCGAATTGTGTCTCGCCAGAAGTTGTATATATGCCAGATCAGCATTAATATTCTTACCCACAAATGCATGTGCACCTATGAGTGCTGTGCAACTCACTGAAGTACCGCAGCATAGACTTTAGTTAGTGAGAAACATCACATCACATGTTCGTTACTAATTAGTAACAGTGCTAATGATGTCACAGGTGCTGCAGCCTGCAGGCATAGATGTTTTCAACCTTGAACGTCAACTTGACCTACTCTGGGACTACTTCATTGCTCGGATTTCCATTAATGTGCGTGCGCATTGCGATTCAAACTTGTTTTGTGCTGATGAAAGGCGGACAACCTGACAGTACTTGTTCTCTTCGCCCACTTGCATTCTTCGGCTTCATCCTCCCTGTGTTCCTGACAGTCATTGTGTAACTTGATTGTGGTATTATAGCATGACAGATGATGTGGAACGGTGTCGAGCGGCCTTGAAGAGATGTGCCCCTGGTCATTCTGATCGATCATACACTCTCAACAATCTCGCCCTCAGCCTTGTGGACAGGTTCAAGCAGCGGGGCGTCCCATCTGACCTTGATGAGTGCATCGAGCTCCATCGGGCTGCACTACTCCTTCGTCCCCCTGGTCATTCTGATAGATTACACTCTTTCAACAATCTCGCCAACAGTCTTCTAGACAGGTTCAGGCAGCGGGGCGTCCCATCTGACCTTGATGAGTGCATCGAGCTCTATCGGGCTGCACTACTCCTTCGCCCCCCTGGTAATTCTGATCGATCATACTCTCTCAGCAGTCTTGCCAACAGTCTGCGACACAGATTCATGCAGCGGAGCGTCCCATCTGACCTTGATGAATCCATCGAGCTCCATCGGGCTGCACTACTCCTTCGTCCCCCCGGTCATTCTGATCGATCATACTCTCTCAGCAGTCTTGCCAACAGCCTTCGACACAGATTCACGCAGCGGGGTGTCCCATCTGACCTTGATGAGTGCATCGGGCTCCATCGGGCTGCACTACTCCTTCGTCCCCCTGGTCATTCTGATCGATCATATTCTCTCAGCAGTCTTGCCCAATGGCCTTCGACGACAGATTCACGCAGCGGGGCGTTCCATCTGACCTTGATGAGTGCATCGAGCTCCATCGGGCTGCACTACTCCTTCGTCCCCCTGGTCATTCTGATCGATCATATTCTCTCAACAGTCTCGCCCCCAACCTTGAAGACAGATTCACGCAGCGGAGCGTCCCATCTGACCTCGATGAGTGCATCGAGCTCCATCGGGCTGCGCTACTACTTCGTCTCCCTGGTCACTCTGATCGATCATACTCTCTCAGCAGTCTTGCCAGCAGCCTTCGACACAGATTCACGCAGCGGAGCTTCCCGTCTGACCTTGATGAGTCCATCGAGCTCCATCTGGCTGCACTACTCCTTCGTCGTGCCGGTCATTCTGATCGATCGTGGTCTCTCAACAATCTCGCCCTCAGCCTTCGACACAGATTCACGCAGCGAGGCGTCCCGTCTGATCTTGATGAGTGCATTGAGCTCCATCGGGCTGCACTACTCCTTTGTGCCCCCGGTCACTCCCTTCGATCATCGTCTCTCAGCAGTCTTGCCAACAGCTTTCGAGAGAGATTTACTCAGCAGGGGATTTCATCTGACCTTGATGAAACATTTAGCTTGTTCTCGCAACTCCCCCACATATCTCATGCGGCCTCTCGTACAGATCTTACCGCTGCTAAGTCATGGGCCGCCGCTGCCGAGGAGACAAATCATGATTCTGCATTGCTTGCATATCAAAGTGCATTGAAATTTCTAGATCAGCATGTCACTCTTTTTTCGTCTTCGTCGCGTCATTTCGATGCCGTGAGGATCGCAACGGCTTCGCTTGCTGTAGACACTTTCTCTTGCAGCGTTCGTCATGGCGCTCTGACAACTGCTGTGGAACTGGTGGAGCAAGGTCGTGCAGTATTCTGGACCCAGTTGGCACGCTTCCGCACAACCCTTGATGAGCTTTCCACGGTTCGTAACACCGGTGCAGCCTTGGCGAAAGAGTTCAAGCAGCTGAGCTTTCGCCTCCGTAATGCGTTCGATCAGTCTACTGAAGACCAGTCTCCCCAAATCCGCCAACTCACTATTAAATGGGATGACATGGTTTCACGCATCCGCATGCTTCCCGACTTTTCTCGGTTCCTCCTGCCTCCTCTTTTCTCAGACCTACAGAAGGCGGCTGCAGAAGGTCCTGTCACCATTGTCAATGCTAGTCAGTACAGCTGCGACGCCTTGATTGTCCTAAGTAACCGAGATCCTGTCCACGTTCCAATTGATATCACGCAGATCGAAGTTTCTGATTTGTCCTTCGAGTTTCAGTCCCTTTCAAAAGAATTTGGTTCTTTTGATACTCAACACCAGCTTATCAGCATCCTTCGGAAACTTTGGCATGTCATTGTTGGCCCCGTAGTACAAGCCCTTAGGGTGTCAAATGTTCACCCTGGCTCGCGTATCTGGTGGTGTCCCACTGCTGAGTTCACGCTGCTTCCTCTGCATGCAGCAGGACTCTATGAGAAGAAGAGAGACAGTTTGTCTCACATCTACATCTCCTCGTACACCCCCACTTTGGCGACACTTGTTCGTGCGAGACAGCAGGTTTCTCGAGATGCGTCCCCCCAACATTTTGTTGCCATTGGTCAAGGAAACCCGGATGAAGGGAAGCCACTCAAATGTGTCGGTCCCGAGCTAGCCGTTGTCGCCCAGAGTCTCACGCCCGTCGTGTCGTCCTTCACGTCGCTCGAGGACAGCGACGCAACAGTCGAGGGTGCATTTGATGCACTGAACCATAACCAGTGGCTTCACCTGGCCTGCCACGGAATGCCGAATCGACAACAACCATTTGAATCTTCCTTCGCAATGCGTGATGGGCCGTTGATGGTCAAGGACATCATCCGATCCAACTGGCAGGACCCTCAGTTTGCATTCTTATCGGCTTGCCACACTACCGTGGGCGATGAAAAGAGTCCCGACGAGTCTATCCATCTCGCTGCTGCTATGCAATTCTCCGGATTTCGCAGTGTGATTGGTTCTATGTGGTCTGTCGACGACAAGGTTGCACAGGAGGTTGTGTCTGCTTTTTACGGGAACTTGGTGAATGGTTCTGGGATATTGGACTGCACGCGCGCTGCGATGGCGTTGCACAAGGCTGTGAAGAAATTGCGCAATAAAATTCCGCTGGAACAGCAGATCGTATTTATTCACATAGGTGTCTAGTTTGAAGCTCGTTCGTTATTTTGTGATCCTGATCCGTTTCATTCCCCCGCTGTCCTACCTAATTCTCGGTCATTTAAATCACCATCTGCACGATACTTTTATTGTTTCTTTCCCATGCATTGTTGTACGTCAACCACGCCTGTAATACGATACAACTTGTTACTTGCGTTTGTCTTATACGTGGCTTTGTACAAATGTTGTCTCATGAGCAACGACAAAGCTCTGTGCCTTTGTCTGGTATAGTCATCCTCCGAAAGGATGACAAGCCACAACCTCGCAGCCCATCAACAAAGTCATAATTACAGCAAGGGCGTCACGATTACCCGCGAATTTGATCACGATTTTATGTACAATTTCGTAGACACAAGCCTCCCAAGTCTCTTCAAGATCGCAACCATCTCCTTCCGCGACTCCAGCAAGGGAAGAATAACGCTGAACGTCCCGCTCATGAAAACCCACACGCTTCGCCGTCATCATCAATTGAAGTTCGTGCATCTAGTTTGATTGATACTCACATGGAGCATGTCACCCAAAATGTGTAAAACCGCTCGCTGAACACGTAGTTCGTGAAAAACATGGTCAACGGGACTGGAAGGTCTAGGTAAGAGTCTGCATGGCAACGCAAGCGGTGGAACCAACCAATAAGAATGACGATGACAGACATTGCTGATGAATACCATGCCGCTCGCCTGAACACCCTCTGCAGGGTGTCATGACAGAGGGGGTCCTCTTGGGCAACTGGATCCGTAGGCCCTAGCTCGAAATCTGACGGCACTTTTTCGCGCTTCTCGGCAGATGCCACATCTGAATTGGGGTCGTTATTTTCCGAATTGTCCAGCATTGCAATAGCCCGAGTCCCTTCGAAATCATAATTATCAGGTTCTGACACGGTCATCATCAGTTGCATGCAGGCGCGTTGCGACTGGCCGCTTACTCAACAGAGACACGAAGACAGTAATGAGCCCCGAGAACATAAAACCAGTAAGACCACTGCATACAGCGGATATCGGCAATGCGAGGTTAGCTATGGTGATGGCGCCTGTAATATGAGATAGCTTGTCATCACGAAGGTCTTTGCAGACGGAACCGAAAATACTCTCCATTGATCTTCCAGCAGCCGATCATCCATGCAAGCATCCCGAGGATAGCCCCGATAATGGAGCCGCACAAAAGCCCGGTGCGCGTGAGCTTAGACCACCATACCGTGAGGATGATAGGGATGACTGCGGGACTAAGCACTATTCCCCTGCGCCACCCCATGAAGAGTAAGCGTGTTGAGTTAATTTATCAAATAGGCCACGCACTGAACATAGTACAACTGGGGTAACCCGGTTCAGTCTCGATGGAATAATGTCAGGGAATGTTCTCACCCAACCCAGATCGATGTTCGCTTGCTGGAGCTGCGACGCAAGTCAATACATTCCCCTTGAGGGACCGGAAGAGTATTTACTATGGTCGCCCAGCACCCCATCCATATCGCCCATGCACAAATTGCATAGTGTGAAACACGAACAATCTCCGCACCCGTCGCCTGCGGATGCCAGTAGGTACGATAAATGCTACATTTAAATGAGTCATGACATCGGTCAATGTATTCGAGTCTTACTCATACGATCTTACAATGGGTAAGCGCGTGCGCAGAAATCGTGCATGAGCCAAACTTACATAATGCTCGATACCGCGATGAGCTCGGCGCTAGCAGCAGACGTCACGGCCATGCTGCAGAAAATATGATCACGGTTCACGTCCAAGGTTTTTAGTTTTTTTTTTGTGACTCACAAAACCACCAACAATAGCGCCACAGCTCCACCTTTTCCCATCAGCACCGCAGCCGCAGCCGGTGCGGCGAGTCCTGCACTTGTCTGTTGCGGTGACAGAGGGGACGGGTATGTCGGGAACAAAGGCTAAGGTGACGTTAACTTGGCGCTGAGAAGGCGAGGCACGAAACCTTACACTGCTTTGAAGCGCTCGGGCACTCAGGCCGAGGCATGATCCGAAAGCCCAAGGAACGGCAAACCAAGAGAGACCACCAAGCATCTGTGACATTGTGGTGAGTGTTGCATCATTCGGCGGATGAAGGGATGAAAATACATAAGCTTTAGTTGTTCCTTTAGGGTGACTTGCAATTGCCTTGAGGTTGATAGACACATCAGTTTACGATTACAGTGCAAGTATACGTTATTTACCCTTTGCCAGTATCCTGCGCGCGCCACGTCAGAAGACTAAACATGAGGTAGGTATATAACATACCCTGATCACAAAACACGCCGGCAAATCCTGAAAGCAATGTTGACGCTCCGAAGACAAGACCCTGACAGGAATAAGCACGGAAAGATGTGACAGAGTAAATAGGCCAATGCCATCCGCCCACCTGATTCGACTTCATGGTCATATAACTTCCATTTGCGTTACCGGGGACAGGCACATCAATTGCAGCTTGTGTGAGCAACTCATACATTCGAGCCAAGCTACCAATCTCCGGTGATGTCACGCTTTATGTGCACAGATTCTCAGTAGCACATCTCTGTGACATGGGAGATTCACCTACTATGTACGGAAGACGAAGGTGTAAATGATGGCGAATAGAATGATGGTATGGGTCCAATCACAGATAAAGGTGGCACGCAATCCACCGAATACGACATAGACCGCGATGCCGATCGGCAACAGAAAATACGCAGCAAGTATGTTCATGCCGGTGAGGGCATTCACGGTAGCGGCGCCTCCCACTGTAACACGCGTCAGTGACCATCTCGACACACGCGGCAATCTCACCTAAGAGAGATCCGCATACAACAAGAACGCAGATGAACGCATATATCGTAAACACGATATGGGCTGCGGTACCGAAGCGAACTTTGACAATTCTAAGGACATTTTGTCAAATCAGTATGGGTTAAGGCATGGTTATGGCTACCTCAAGTCATCAATTCTGCACATTTTCAACATCTTGGACCTCATTTGTGCACATTTTCCAATATGTGAGAAATGTGCACAAACAGGGTTGGTGAAAACTATCACTTTATGATCAACCTCATTTGTGCACATTTCTCAGATATCGGAAAATGTGCACAAACAGGGTTGGTGGAAATCACACTTTATGAGCAACCCCATTTGCGCACATTTCTCACATATTGGAAAATGTGCACAAATGAGGTTGCTAATGAAGTGTGATTTCCACCAAACCCATCTCTGCAAATTTTCCAATATGTGAGAAATGTGCGCAAATGGGGTTGCTCATAAAGTGTGATTTCGACCAACCCTGTTTGTGCACATTTCTCAGATATCGGAAAATGTGTGCACATGGGATTGGTGAAAATCACACTTTCTAATATCTGAGAAATGTGTACAATGGGGTTGCTCATGAAGTGTGATTTCCACCAACCCTGTTTGTGCACATTTTCCGATATCTGAGAAATGTGCACACATGAGGTTGCTACTGATGTGGGATTTCCACCAACCTCATCTCCCCACATTTTCTGATATGTGAGAAATGTGCACAAACAGGGTTGGTGAAAACTATCACTTTATGATCAACCTCATTTGTGCACATTTCTCAGATATTAGAAAGTGTGAATTTCACCAATCCCATGTGCACACATTTTTCGATATCTGGGAAATGTGCGCAAATGAGGTTGCTAATGAAGTGTATTTTTCACCAACCTCATCTCCACACATTTTCCAATATGTGAGAAATGTGCACAAACAGGATTGGTGGAAAACTACACTTTCTAATATCTGAGAAATGTGCACAAATGAGGTTGCTCATAAAGTGATAGTTTCCACCAACCCTGTGTGTGCACATTTCTCACATATTGGAAAATGTGTGCAAACAGGGTTGGTGGAAATCACACATCAGTAGCAACCTCATTTGTGCACATTTTCTGTTATCTGAGAAATGTGCGCAAATGGGGTCAATTAATGACCAACCCTAATATTCTGCTTCTCCAACAATGGGGGTGTGCTACTGTCCTGTCCTGTCCTGACCTGTCCTGATGTTGTCCTGACCTGTCCTGACTTGTCCTGACTTGTCCTGATATTGTCCTGGCCTGTCCTGGCCTGTCCTTACCTGTCCTGGCCAATCCTGATATTGTCCTGGCCTGTCCTGACCTGTCCTGACTTGTCCTGATGTTTTCCTGGCCTGTCCTCACCTGTCCTGACTTGTCCTGACTTGTCCTGATGTTTTCCTGGCCTGTCCTCACCTGTCCTGACTTGTCCTGACTTGTCCTGATGTTTTCCTGGCCTGTCCTGACTTGTCCTGATGTTTTCCTGGCCTGTCCTGGCCTGTCCTGACTTGTCCTGGCCTGTCCTGGCCTGTCCTGACTTGTCCTGATGTTTTCCTGGCCTGTCCTGGCCTGTCCTGACTTGTCCTAATGTTTTCCTGGCCTGTCCTCACCTGTCCTGACCTGTCCTGTCCTGGCCGATCCTGATATTGTCCTGGCCTGTCCTGGCCTGTCCTGGCCTGTCCTGACTTGTCCTGATGTTTTCCTGGCCTGTCCTCACCTGTCCTGACTTGTCCTGACTTGTCCTGATGTTTTCCTGGCCTGTCCTGACTTGTCCTGACCTGTCCTGACCTGTCCTGACTTGTCCTGATGTTTTCCTGGCCTGTCCTGACTTGTCCTGATGTTTTCCTGGCCTGTCCTCACCTGTCCTGATGTTGTCCTGTCCTGTCCTGATGTTATCCTGGCCTGGCCTTACCTGTCCTGACTTGTCCTGATGTTATCCTGGCCTGGCCTTACCTGTCCTGACTTGTCCTGATGTTTTCCTGGCCTGTCCTGACCTGTCCTGACCTGACCTGTCCTGGCCTGTCCTGCCTGTCCTGGCCTGTCCTGGCCTGTCCTGGCCGATCCTGATGTTGTCCTGGCCTGTCCTCACCTGTCCTGACTTGTCCTGATGTTTTCCTGGCCTGTCCTGACTTGTCCTGATGTTTTCCTGGCCTGTCCTGGCCTGTCCTGACCTGACCTGTCCTGTCCTGATGTTATCCTGGCCTGTCCTTACCTGTCCTGACTTATTCTAATGTTATCCTGGCCTGTCCTGGCCTGTCCTGACTTGTCCTGATGTTTTCCTGGCCTGTCCTGACCTGTCCTGACCTGTCCTGACCTGTCCTGATGTTATCCTGGCCTGTCCTGACTTATCCTGATGTTGTCCTGGCCTGTCCTGACCTGTCCTGACCTGTCCTGTCCTGTCCTGATGTTATCCTGGCCTGGCCTTACCTGTCCTGACTTGTTCTGATGTTGTCCTGGCCTGTCCTGACTTGTCCTGATGTTTTCCTGGCCTGTCCGAGCATCTAAAATGGCCAGTGGCAATGGCAGGCTGATGGGAGCACACTTCACATCAGGGCATTCGCTAGCCTGAGATGCACCCGAGACAGTGGGGGTCTCCCTGAGAGGTTTGTAGTGTAACCATCTCACACACCCCTACAACTCGGAGGTACCCTCCTTTATGAGAGATGTCTTCCTAAACCCTCCTGGGCCTCATGTGCTTCCTCATCAAGTTTATGTTATTATATTTATGGAGATCTTACTAGTAGATTTCTGACAGCTGACCCTCTTGCATGCCCTCACCACCCAATGTCGAAGAAGGTTGGCTGTCTTAACTACCGGCAAGCCTCAATGAAGCCTCTCCATATGAGTCTCGCTGCGGGTTTAACAGAGCCTAGTACAATATTTAGTCATACTTATTCTTGTGTTCACAATTTGATTTGATTTTCTAGTGCTGTATTCTGAGTGCCCAATGCAATTGAATGAAAGATAAATTGGGATATTGTCTCCAAAGCTAATATGAGACTATACGAGAGGATGCGCTGGATGTATGAGAGGATGTGAGAGGGTACACTGGATATACGAGAGGGTGCAAGAGGGTGATTGGAGGTACGAGAGGATGTGAGAGGGTGCCACTGGATGTATGTGAGGGTGGGTTGGAGATGCGAGAGGTGCAGTGAAGATATGAGAGTGTGCGCTGGAGATGGTGCACTGGATATGCGAGAGGGTGCAAAAGGGTGTATCGGAGGCATGCAAGGGCAGATTTGAGGTCTTCGAGGACTCGTGGGCCTCCCTTTTTCTTCTTGGCACCATCTTCTGGGTTGGCAGCTTACAAAACAACACGGTGCAGACCTTGCCTCCCCTGGCGAGTTCTGCACATTAATGTGCCTCTGCTGCGCAAGACAAGAATGCTGGGCAACTCCAAGTTCGAGAACACAACAGCGTTATGAGAGGGTCTGAGAGGATGCATTGTAGGTCTGAGAGGGTGCATTGTAGGTCTGAGAGGGTGCAAGAGGGTGCACAGGAGGTCTGAGAAGGTAAAAGAGGGTGTGCTAGATGTCCGAGAGGGTGCACAGGAGGTGCGAGAGGGTGCGAGAGGGTGTGCTGGAGGTCTGAGAGGGTGTGAGAGGGTGTGCTGGATGTCCGAGCGGGTGCATTGGAGGTCCCATCCTAGAATAGTTTTTGTTTAAATATGAAGAACGAGATTAAAAAATCATTGCGCACCTCAATGAGCAAGAAAGTGAGAGCAGTGAGTGATGTGGTCTTGGCAGAAATTTGTGATCGGACATGAAACAAAAGTAAGCGGCCCTGCAAAAAAAACGCACTCGCAGTCTACAGGGACTGCAGTTGGTGTTCTGTCAGTAAAGTCAGTAGACAGAGTCTGGCATCACTCACATCAGAAAGTGTGCCGCTTTGATTGTCGCAACTCTAAGCTAACCGGGCATGATGGTGTGATGAAGGAAAGAGGATGATGCAAGATAGTGCTAGACAGTACGAGAAGGCTGCAACTGCAAGAAAGTACAAGAGACGGGTCAGTTCAACTACAACAGCATGAGAGATGAGAACACTGACAACTTGAGTTCAAGAACACCACAGTGCACGAGACAAGAATGTTGCGCAACACTGAGTTTGTGAAGGGAGCCATGACGTTCAAATTGAGGTTAGTGAATCAACAAACTCACGTGCTCGAGAGACCAAGAACTTACTAGAACCGAAGTGCCTAAAGTCTCTAGAGCCCGGGGTTTCAGGAGGTCTGCGAGAGGGCTGTAGGAGGTCTGTGAGAGGGTTGTACGAGGTCTGCGAGAGGGTTACAGGAGATTTGCGAGAGGTTCAAGATGTATCGTACTAAACAGTGACCAATGAAATCACGAATAAAACTCTCACCCAGGACAACGAGCGCAAGAGCCAGCTATTCTACGAAACATTCTTTCGACCACCTCCCGAAGATGATTTCGTGGACCCAGACTACGCATATGACACCCCAATCTGCAACTTCCGTCCTATTACCAACCAGCAAATTCAACGGGCGATCGAAAGACTCGCCCCGCACAAAGCGCCAGGTCCAAATGGAATAAGTAACATAGTCTTCACAAAATGCACAGCCCTTCTCGTACCGTACCTCGGTCCCATTTTCCGCGCCACCTTTCAGCTCGACGTCTACCCAGACGAGTGGAAGCAGTCAGCAACTATAGTCCTATGAAAAACCAGGCCGCCCAGACTACTCCCTCCCCAAGGCGTACAGACCAATCACCCTTCTTGACTCAATGGCTAAGATCCTTTCATCCTGTGTAGCAGACGATCTAACGTATATCGCAGAACAACACAACCTCCTCCCGCCTACGCACTTCGGCGGCCGACCAGGCAGGTCAACAACGGACTCGCTACATCTTCTCACAAAGTTCGTCACGGACGCATGGGCTTCAAAGGACAGTTTTGTATCTATCCTCTTTCTGGACGTTAAAGCAGCATTTCCTAGCGTAATAGTCAACAAGCTTACTCCACAACCTCAAGAAAGCAAGGATACCGCAGGAGTACATCGACTGGTACCGCAGAAGACTGGCCAACCGCAAGACCACGCTATCCTTCGACGACTACAAATCAGCCCCTTGCGACGTGCAAAACGGCATAGACCAGGGCTGCCCACTCTCCCCCCTCACCTTCATCTTCTACAACACTGACCTCCTTAGAGTACCAAACCCCAAACCACGACAAGGAGAGATGGGCCTAGGCTTCATAGATGACATTGCGCTATTGGCACGCGCCAAGACATACGAAGAAGCAAACGACAAACTCAAGCACATGATGGAAAAGCCGAGGGGAGCCTTAGACTGGAGCCATGAACACAACGCCGAGTTTGAACTAGAGAAAAACCGCACTGATCTGCCTGTCAAGAAAACGCATAGCGGACGAGGCCAATCCCGGAAAGTCCAAACCTGTACCACGACCCTCAATCACGATAAGCAACCATACCATTCAACCCTAACGCCGTATACAATCTCCATCGTAGGGGTACAACCGGGTTTTTCTCACGCCCGTCGTCCCTGCTTTTGCTTCCTGCACACCAATTCAAGTTCGACATGCTTAGGGTTAGGGTTAGGGTCTCTCGCGCGCGCGCCCGATCCGCATTTTCAAGTCTTTTGTGTTTTTTTTTTTTTTTTTCCTGGCGCTGGCACGAAACAAATACACAAAAGCATTACACAACAGGCACACTGATCAGCACATGAATAAGTAATCAGTTAAAGCTCGACTCGATCAACAGCGCAAACAACTCTCAACGCATCAACATGTGAGCGTAGATATCAGTGCAGAGCAGGCGCAATGAAATTATGACACCGAAACAATGAGCGACATCAGGACACTAGAGAGAGGGCCGAGCTACATGCTTCAACATCATGCAAAAACGAGTGGAAGAGAACGTCGACCGGCAGGCCAGCAACGTAGAAGAAAAAGATAGGGCGCTGACAGACAATGGCCAGAGCGGAAGAGAGCTCATACCAACGGGACCAGAAAGTGGGGCAAGGAGAGGTTGGACTGGCCATGCCAGAAAGTGGAGCAGAGCAGAAAGATAGGTCGGACTGGCAGTGCCAGAAAAGCGGGGTAGGAGCAGCGAGCCAAAAGCGGGGCAGAGCGGAAAGAGAGGTCAGACTTGGCAGTGCCAGAAAAGTGGGTAGAGCGGCGAGCGGAAGGCAGCAAAAGAGGCCAGACTGGCAGTGCCAGAAAAGTGTGGGTAGAGCGGCGAGCGGAAAGCGGAAAGGAAGCGGGGCAGACCAGAAAAAGAGGTCAGACTGGCAGTGCCAGAAAAATGGGTAGAGTGGCGAGCGCAGGTAAGAGTTTGAGAACAAAGAGAAATTAGATTGGCTGTGCCAGAAAGCGGAGCAAGGAGAGAAGTTAGACTGGCTGGGCCAGAAAGTGTGGAAGGATAGGTTAGACTGGCTAGGCCAGAAAGTGGGTAGAGCGGCAAGGAGAGGTTAGACTGGCTGGGCCAGGAAGTGGGGAAGGAGAGGTTAGACTGGCTGGGCCAGAAAGTGGGGAAGGAGAGGTTAGACTGGCTGGGCCAGAAAGTGGGTAGAGCGGTGAGCGCAGGTAAAGAGTTTGAGAACAACTTTTAGACCGGTGAACCAAACGTGATTAAAAAAAAAGGTGGGAACTTTACTCGGAAATTTGGTCATGGCAAGGGACCGTTTTATCCCCTTGCCATGACGAAGCTGCCGAATACGCGCCTGACATCTTTAAAGCTCAATTCTGGCCTCGTCATGACCGGCATTCCAACTCCCTAGGGCTCACGATCGAAGATGGCAGATTTCTCAAAGATTTTCCGCAGCTCACATGCTTCGCGCCCGCTTCTTACAACTGATGCTCTTCCCGACACCCTATCTGAAGAAAAGCACAAGTCCTGGTGCTCTATGCTGCCCTTCCACAGAAGGAAGAAGACCCACCACGCATTCGTTTCATCTTCACCTCAGCTGCCTAGGAAGTTCACCAACGCTCCTCCAGCATCTGTCAGCAAAGAGTGAGTTTTTCTTCTGGTTTGGGTTGATCAACATGTTCGGTCAAGGATGATCTCTCGTTGATGAGACAAACGAGGGTAGGTTAGCGACATATGGTCTATTATGTTGTATATATGCTTATATATCGTACACGTCGGACAAAACATGGAAGCAAGGCATATAGTCATAGTCCTGGACTGTACATTCATTTTTTGCTAAAATCATTATTGCTTTTCTTGAAAGGCTGATCGCATATCACTGTAGGCTCTTGTCCGTTGCTTCAACTGCAGATGGACCCCCCATCTGACGAACGGCTCCCTTCTACCCTTCCGAGTCCTCCATTGAACGTGTCGCTGCCGTCTCTGGGCTCCAAATTCGCTGCCCATTTCTCTCCTGTGCAATTTTATATCAAAACTCTGAAGGCACGATGCTCTGCATCGTACAAGTCAAAGAACACCTCTACCACACGTTCATCCACCTCTCTCTCTCCCGCTGTAGCTGATTGCCGTGGTACTTCCCTGGAGTCCCGCAGCTCCAGCACTGTAAATAGCCGATCCACTCCACCAAAATCGCTTCTTCAACCCTCTGCAGAGAACACTCCTTACTATGAAATAATGGACGAGTTTTCTGATTTTTTTTACACTTCCTGAGCATCTTCCAAAGGCGACCAAGTCTGCTCAAAAGCTTCCACCTCGTCAGCCGTTACGAATAGCACGGAACCAACTACTTGCCCTCCTCCTTCTGCCCCCCTACCTTTGCCACTGCTCTCAGCTCGGTTGGCACCCAGGCCACCGAGAAGCTCGTCGCCAGACAGTGCTATGGGATAATTTGACATAACTTGCACGTCATGCTATTACTTTTCATTCGTTTATCTCGACATTCACTTACCGCGCACACATACAATAGTACAGCTATTCTTTATATCATCGCTAACACGGACAGGTATATAGTTCTCGCACCCGCGTCGTTCTACCTCAGTCTTTTGCACTTGGACTAGGTCATTCTTTTGTCTCTCGCAGTCTCTTGCTACTTCCACCCGTCGCTACTCATATCAAATCCATCTACCAACAGTGTTCCCTCCTGCTTGACTGTTCACTCCCCGGGTATAGCGTCACAACCGCGAACTAACACATCAATCGCTGGACAATAATGGGAGGTCATCCAATTTCTTTCACGTGTACGTATAGGGTACATGATACCAACAGCTATATCGAATGATTTGAAACCACGATCTGAGCATTCAATATTCAAAGCTGAATTATGTATTACGCCGGTGTGAGCCACCGGGTTCACATGATGTCGCAAGCGGTGTCAGGTCTGTTCACAATCAACTGCGGTTGCTCTTAACGTCTAGGACGACCAGCACAAACTTTTATTGAGATTTTTTCTATATCATGCAGTCTTTGCGCACACGTAGGCCCTCTGACACGCGCACTGTCAAATGTCAGGCCTCTAAACTCGAGAAGAAGCCTATCAATAAGAATGTTCGCAAGTCCACCGTCGATGACAAGATAAAGAAGCGTATGTCACTGCGCTATGCAGAGATATCTGCGCCCACCGAAGCTTCTGTCCCGGACGTGCCAAGCGTTCCAATTGGGCTGCGGCCAGGTGCAGTGAGGGACCCAGATGAGCTTGTCTTGGAACGTGCCAGTATCAGAGAGGACTTGAAGGCCATAGATCAGAGGTTGCTGGATAAGGAAGATTTCGATCCCGACACCTGTAGGTACCGTGCATTTGCAGTCTGGATATTCTTACGCGTTCGACATGCTATACAGACTTGAAGGCCAAACTGGCCAACTCAACCGAGGCGGAGCTCAGGTCTCTCCAGTCTTCACTCAGATCGTCCAAGGATGATACCGCTGTTGAACTACAGCGGAATGTATTTAAAAAGTATCTCCTAATGTTTCGCCCCGTCGACTTCGCTAACCCTGCTACAGCTATGCCGAGTTCGTACATATTTCCAAAGAAATTTCTGTCCTCGAGAACGAAGTGCTCTAGCTGAAAGAAAGCCTTTCTGAATGGAAGTCTATGCCGAGCCTTTTACACATTGATGAGTCCGCCTCTGCTTCGGAGCGGCGGCGCAACGTTCGTTCATCCATTGCGGACCTTCGCGTGCTCTAGGCGAATCAGATGCAGACACTGCATACCCAAATCGAGGGCTCCGCCAAATTTGTTCCAACAACGCCAGGCAGACATGTAATTTACGAAATGGACGGGATATATGCTCTCAATGCAGCAACCTACAGGGTCAGTAACATTGTCAAGTTCGTCGTGCTATATGATTCTGTGCTCGCAGAGAGATGTTGGCCTTTGAATGAGATGTTGGTGTTGGATAGGAAGAATACAGCAAGTAAGTGTGGTTTGGATTGCAGAGCATATACGATTATCTGATCAACCTGGCTAGCTATGACGAAGATTCGAATGTCTTTAAAGTTCGCCATCAAAAGGAGACATATGTTTACAGAACGGAGGCACCTTTTGATAAGAAGACTCTTCTTGGACAGTTCCGTCAGGTTGCCGAAGAACTTGCGATCCGCAAACGCAGGGAGTGTGAAGGCGAGCATGAGCGACGCAAGAGCATGTGGACCAGTGGAGATGTCAGCCTCTATGCCCTATTCAATTCATATTCGTTCGTCTGACATGTTATTATCAAGCAACGCGCTTCCATGACATTGCATCCTGATAAGATGCCGCCCCTTCCTGATTGGATGGCTGAGCTTGCCCGAAAGCGGGCGTTGACGGGGACACCAGCGCACGGGATAAATCCGAGAGCAATGCACGTTTCATCAGTGATTTTTCGGACGACCTCAGTCGCTATCGCTCTGCGATCCTGGGAACGGGCCGTTGAGCTAGTGGAAGAAGGTCGAGCTAAAGTTTCTTCCATACCGTCATTGAGCACCAAGCTCACTCCTCTCACGGCGAGCCTCACCTCAGCATTACTCGATGCACTCAGTGCGCCCGGGAACCGCAAGAATACTGCAGTAAGCCTCATTGGTCATTTATTAAAGCTTGGACAAGGTCCAGCTGCGAGGTCAACATTCTTAAACGCGCGAGCGGGGGCGGTGGACCAGTATGTCAGGGCCATCAGATTCGAAGGCCATGTCGGGATGTATGTGCACGATCTGGCTTCAGTCGTGTTTACCGGGATCAAGCATACAGCGGATTGGTTCCTCGCGGGCTTTGTAGAGCATGATATGACTAGCAGTCAGTGTTTCTTCGCATTTTCCATGCAATCCCCTTTACTGATTGGTACCAAGCTTTAATTGACTGGGCTAAAAAACAAATTGAGATGTATGCTGAGAGGTTCAGGAAGCAGGTTTATAGTTCCGATGCTGAACAGCAGACTGTCAAAGAAGCACTCAAAATCACACACAGTCAGAGTCGCAAGGTTTGTCCATTATCTTTCCTTCTCCCCGTTTGTGTAAACCATCCACCTACATACTATTCAGCTCCTACAAGAATTTGGGCTTGACTTCTGTTATCTCCTTGACGAGCTTCTGGTTCAGGACCCCCAGACCAACGACACCTGCGTTGTTTCTGCTACCTTCCATGCACCTTCCCTAGGGCCCTCCATCTCGGGCTCGCACACACCACAATCCATATCATCCTTCGCGTCTTCTTCCACGCCTCCCATACCTTCAATTCCATCTGCCCCTGACTCGCCCGCCCGCCCTACTACACGCTCTTCAATTCCTCTGCGCCCCAGTCGTGCAGATCCATGACTCCGATTGTTCGTCGAAATCTACGCAGGAGAGCCCGGCTCCTCCACCACGCTCGTCAGATCGTCCTGGGAGCACTAACAGACCACAAGTCGCCATTCCACAAAGGGAAGGGATGTTTTGACCGGTTATCCTATATCACTGGTTTTTGTTCAACTTCATTGACCGTTCTCAAGGATTTGTGGTGTGTATTCTACCGCCTGAGATGATAAGTACCAATGTATGCAAGTTCACCCTCCAGCGCTCTGCCACGGGTTAATACCGGGAATGGATGCGACCCGAACTCGAATGTCAATCTAGTGATCGCCTATGCCTTCCTCCCTCAGATACCGTTTGTCTCCTGCTCTAGAGTCTACATTAGTGTCCTGTAAATTTGGTGTATGCTAATTTACGGGTGCTAATCAGCAGTGCTAATTAGTGCTAATTTACTGTGTTAATCTGGGAGGCCCAAAATGCCCTGTTAATTAGGGTTAATCTGCTTGATATGTTGTATCGGCCGATCTGCTTGAAGCGTTCACCTGCCGGAATAAGAATGTTGCAATATTGTTCGATTTTTGAGGCAAGCCAACATCAAACACCAGCCGAGGGCCATCAATGGTTGACTGGGAGATACACAACAAACTTAGCTTACTTGCACTTTACCTCAAAAATCTCCCAGACACAATACCCTTGGTGCATGCTTCGGCTACACAGTATGGCTTTGACTTCTATGCTGCCGATGATGAAGATATCTTGGACATGGGCGAGATTGGCGCTCTGAATCGGGCATTCGAAATTCGACTGGGTCAGCGCAATAATGGGCCAATCATCTTCAAGGAGCGAGGTGTTGGTCTCGAAGGTGTTGTTGACGTGCTGAAGTCATACTTCGAGAAGCACGAGCATTCGAATGAGGTCGCATTACTTCACAAATGGCTGGATGATCTCATTACAGCCGCAGAGCATGCATACGCATCTGCAAAGGTCCCGGTAAGTACTAATCACAAAATAGGAGTAAAATTAAACTTATACCCATGATGAAATATAGTTTCCCAACCAGCAGCCTGATTCCGTCGTAGATGACTTCAGTGGTTGCGGCACGTCCAACTCCAAAAAGCCTGCCAAGATGGATAGCAAGATACTTGCTAATCATGAAGACCCTCGCTATGTGGACTTGTGAGACCCCAAAGACACCCGCAAGGGTGGTTTGAAGACTCACCCTCTGCTTCTTGAAGGCTCGATGCGATGCTACCTGTTGCAGAAGGGTCAACAAAAGCCACCAAGTCCAATTGCAACTACAAAGGTACCTACTGGAGCGAAGCAAGTTTTTCGTTGCATTGCTAGCAAGGGATGCAACACAACATGGGCAATGCCACGAAACAAAGAACAAATCCTGGATCACTTGTCAAAATGTAGCTGGCTTGATTCTGACCTGCGGAAAAGAGCATGTAGTGAGCTCGGGAAGAATGCAATTGGTCCTCCTGCACATATCCCATTGGCAGATGATGAGACTCGGAAGCCTACCACCGCTGATGAAGATGAGGAGCAACCCGAATCAAGGTCTCGTGCTTCACTGCAGAAGGGTGGGAAGCTCCCGGTCAAAATGTATATTGGAGAGGCGAAGAGAATCTTGAAGGAGAGTGGCGACTATGCAATCATGAAGTACCTTGTCTGTTGTGGAGTTCCACCAACAGTCGTTGATTCAGAAGAGTGGAAAGAACTGATAGCCGTTCTAAACCCAAACTACATTTCTCCCAGCTCTGCAACTCTTACCTCACGTCTAATAGTCGACAAGGCTGCTAAAATTAGCATGGCTATTGAACAATACCTTGGCACATCACCGAACTTGACGATCACATACGACGGAGGCAAAATAAGACGCCTGAAGTCTTTCTACTCTGTCCATGTCACAACTGCAGATCGGCGATGCTTTTGCATGACATTGGACGATGGTTCTCGTCTATCACACTCAGCAAATTACATAGTCGAGGCACTTGATCGTGTAAGTACTAGTGTTCTATTTCAATCTGGCCACAATTGATATACTGACGCTACTACACTATTAGGTTATCAAGAATATAGGGCCATGGAACTTCTGCGCAGCAACATCAGATAATACAGGTAACACAAAGAAGGCTCGGAGGCTACTTTGTGAGCGCTACCCCCCACATCATCAACCTTCAAGACGCATGCCATCTGCTTAACTTGGCCGTAAAGGATATTTGCTTGTTACCTGAGTTCGAGGATGTGAGTGGACGTCATTTTCATCTAAGGTTAACTTACACTTCTCTCTCCTTCTAGATCATCCAACAGATCCGGATGATATTGGCACATATGAGTCGCTCAAGCTATGCAATGGAGCATTATAATCACAAACGAATCACTCTTGGAATCTCCCGTGGGCTGGAAGCCATTGGTGACACTCGCTTCGGCACTATTTACTGGGCAGCACTATCAATACAACGTGGATTGCCAGCATTTCAGGCTGTCGTCGAAGATACTGATCTTGGTATTGACATTGCAGTAAGTGGTGCCTTTATTACAGTCTGCTTGACATAATGGTAATCTTGTTCCTTAGTCTCTTAACGATCTTTTCGTCCCAGGAGGTGCAAGATTGAACTTTGAACTGGAGCTCTCCAAGCTTCTTGCTGTTATTGGGCCTTGGGCCAAAGGCACAAGATGCCTGGAGGGTGCACATATCAAACCAAGTTTATTTGTATTTCTTGGCATCTTAGCTCAACATGAAGAAGACTTCCGCAAGAATGAGTTTCGACTTCGAAATAACACCATCGGGAGTATTCGTCGAATTGAGAATGCTAGATTTGACGAGCTCATCAACGAGACCCCTCAGATGCACGATGTTTACATAGCCTCATTTGTCCTAAACCCAAGTATGCTTTCATTGTACCGCACACGGACCTTACTCATAACATCATGCAGTGTTTCGTAATGCTCCTGTGTATAAACAAGCCAATCCACTCGTCATAGACCCCATCCTGATTAATTGAAGCAAGGACAACATCATCACATGTGCATCAAAACCTCCCCCTGATATGTCAAAGCGAGCTGCTCTCAGCATTCAAAAAATTCTGCAGCGGGAGTATAGTGATGTTTATGAGACAGGCAAACATACCGATCCAAAAGCTGAGATGCAACATCGTAACCCTGCACTTGCGCACTTGACTCCTGCAGAAGCGCTCACTTGTCTTCAGAGTCAGCTGAAAGCCTATTTCCGTGCTGAAGATCCGTTCAACCACAAGATGCGCTCAAATGAGAGCCCGCGGGATTACTGGCGAGCACTCCTGAAATCAGGAGATGAACTTGCTGACGTACTTCCGGTGAGTATGCTCCCATTGTTCCTTTATCACTGACTATATCCGTTATGGTGTAGATTATTGCAATCAAAATGTTCTCTGCGGTTCCTATTTCTATGGCAGACGAACACACTATGTCCACCATCACATGGTTGAACTCTCCTCGTCGCGCTAATCAAAACCTTGGGACACTTCAAGATCACATCAAAATTCGACAGTGGCATCGTTACAAACCTGAGGTATGTGTTTCTGGCTAGCACCTCAACCTCAAATCAGTGAATCACACTCGTACTATGCAGAATGCAAATCCCACCAAAAAAATTGCTTGTTCGATGGCGAGACATGGACGAAACTATTTTCCACAAGCGTACAGCTTCAGACATGGATATGTCTGAAGACCTTCCACTCCCTGGACTCCGTCCACCTCAACCAAGACCCTTCAACTCCAATCCACCCAACACGCTGATGATCCCAAATTTCCCGATGATGGTGCTGAATGGCTGAACGACGAGCGAGGACTGGCGAGCGAGTTTGAAAAAGTTGACAGCTCATATTTCTTGCTTGCAGGGGCAAATGTACATATCGAGTTGCGCTCTCCCTATCTCCGCGACTTTCCTGGACGAAACACCCCGAAACATGAATCCCCACGCCAAGGTGTTAACAACATCGTCCATTGTCGCGTCGTCGTCGTCGTCGTTAGAGGCAATTCCTGATGTAAAAGCCTGGGATGTATGGCCGTAGAACCACATTTACCCTAATTAAACCGTTAAACTCATCAAATCTACAAGGTAAATTAGCGCTAATTAGCAGACTTGCAAATTTACGCTAATCTACATAGGTTAATTTGACCTCCCAGACAGCCTTTGCTAATTAGCCCTGTTAATCTGGCCTCAGACCAGATTTACAGGACACTATTCAGTAGTTCACCTCATGTTTGCACGCTACTGGGCCTATTCAAAACTGTTCAAGAATGCGACCCAACGCGAAGCTGGTTGAAGCTAACGAGCTTTCAAATATTGTGGCCAGACCAGCTCTTCGTCATTTCAGAGCAAGATCGTGACCTTCAATTTGAAATTCATTTACGACGCAGGTGGACGCCGCTCCAATGTCATCAAAAGATAAGAATATGTGCTGGGATCGAATGGGGAGACATGCATGTAAAAAGGACATGGTGTACAGCGCACAGCCGTCTGGAGATATCAATATAGAGGTGGGACGCGCGCCCATACGCCCATCATCACTCTTCATCCTTGGTAGCATCCTGGTAAGATGAAAATCCATATGAGTATCACGCATGGACGAACTGACGGCCGGCTTAAGCAGGCAAAGTGCGGCACTTGAATGAGTTAGAGTTGAAAATCACTCAATATTAAGCATAGCCTTATAGGGCATGAGGAGAACTCACCAAACACATCCATTAATCGACATACTTGCCAACCTGTCTGGCGAATACAACCATTATGGCTTCCAGCTCGACACAGCCCATTCCAACGGCAAATAAATCGATTTTGACACCAGTCATGATCTTGGAGGGACATGAACCATATGCTCTTCCCTCTCTGGATGGTAGTCATCACGAGTACAAATCTATTTCATGCGTTTCCTATATTCCCGGTGGCAAGCGGATCGGGCGATAAGACTATTCGGCGATGGGACCTGCGGGAGCGTAAGGAGATTGAGGAGGCTCAGGCAGGTTTGTGAGAGTGGTATAACAGTAGCGGAGGTGTCAAGGGATGGTCGATGGGGTGTCGCTGCTGGTGATAGGAAGCTCAAAGGCAGTGATTTTATGACGGGGATTGTGAGAACATTTCATGAAGACCTTCAATGGATCGCTGGCATCGATATCTCCGTGGACAACATACTACTAGCGGGTGCGTCGACCGATAGGACAGTGCGAATATGGAACTTGGGCCCAGGAAAACTTGTGGATGGTCCATTCAAATGTAGTGATGATGCTTATCCTGGCGACCTAGCACTTCGATTCTCGAAAGACTCGGAAGCTGGCGGTATCCTAGCACGGAAATTGGCATATACTCCCGTTTCGGGGTCAATTGCTCCGGTCTTCTGGACAGCAAAAGACAAATTCGTAGCCCAATTCAGATTCACTATAGATGACTACCCAATGGCGATCTATGAGTTGACGCGTCCACGCTCAAGACTATCGGAACTCCTTTCAAAGGGCACACCAGTACCATCAGTGGTCTAGCACTCTCATCTGATTGTGTTCTTTTCGCCAGCTCTTCCTACGACACCATCAAGCTATGGACCTTCCAATCCCGCCAGTTTCTTGCCTCATTTGACGTCCAAAATACTCCATTCACCCTCGTCCTCCTCGCCCGATTCACGCCAATTGGCTTACACGCTTATGGATGACACCAAGATCTACATATGGAACATCCCAGCCAAACATTTTCGCTAGCATCGGGCTTGCAGAAGAACTGCAGCCTAGTGTATGTATTCCCCACATAGATCCATCATTGATATGCTAACATATCTTACAGACCAGTAAATCTGAACGTTCGCGCCACGCTGGTCTACCCAGACGTAAGTGGTCATACTCTCTCATTTATCCACTACACACTGTTCTTCATTACAGTCCGATGCAACACGTCTCTTTGCCTACAAGGGACCCACATGCTTTCCTTCACTTTCTACGCAAACTCCTTCCCTCCCATACGGACGCAGTCCGTCCTACTCACACTGACGAGGCTCGTGATCCTGTTTCTTATCTTCTCACTCGACTCGATGGTTGTCTTGCAGTTCCCTGCTACACCCCCCCCCCATCTCGACTTCGACCTTATCGTTCAAAAAGTTTCGGTTCAGTTCGTCGATCCTTCAAAAGAAATGCCGGTCGTTGGGCCTTATAACTTTTTCTACAAGTCATACATCTTCCGCAACTTTTGAGAATCTCGCTGATATTTCTGCCTGCAGGTTCATTTATAATAGCCTCGATGGTTCATTCACTGAAATACCCACAAGAAAGACTGTATCGCGGACAGGACGAGCTCCCGTACGATTACTGCCCCCGTGTGCTCATGGGTGAGGAGGGGGCGGATGCACTGTCCCCCACAAGATTCACCGTGGCGTTGCATGGAAGGGCGCTATGTATTATCTTCGTGACATTGTTATGATCAAGGCTGAGGAAGGACTGTGTCATATCGGCCAAATTACCCGCATTCACATTCAGCAGTCGGACGACAATGGTTGGGTTCGAGTAAGGATGTTTGGAAGAATTAACAAGTTGGGCCTCCGACCCTCGGAAGAGCTCAAGGATGAGGTGAGGGTACACAGCCCATGTACAATCTTCGCTTTGACCCAGGGTCCCAGCGCCATCTCTTTGTCACGCAAGATAAAATGAACTTCCCGATTTCCAGTATTATTGGAAAATGCCATGTCTACGTGCGAGCGGCTTGTGCCAGAGCTCAAAGAATGGCTCGAAAATGTCGCCCTATCACTTCTAAGGCTTGCTACTCCTTCCCGAGCCTCGTTGTGACCTCCTGGGATCACAAACACACACTTCTGCCTGAAGATCTCCTGGTGTGCGGATACTGTACTGCAGAGAACCTGGCTGAATGGAAGCAAAACCAAGAATTTTGGAGAAGCAAAAACCCCTTCGTGCTTTGGACCCGTTCGCCGGAGCCGGAGCTTTCGGGATGGGGTTGGAGGAATACGGCTGCATCGAAGTTACCCATGCGGTCGAAATTTTCTCCGAGCGCCGCAAAGACCTTGAAGTGTGCATTTTGCTCCTCATTTCAGCGATACTAACAAGGACTTGACAGAACCAACTTTCCTAAAACGGTGGTGTATAACCAATGCAGCAACCTAGTGCTCGCAGCAGCGATTAGATCATATACCAATCTCGAGGTTATGCCATTGGAGAAAATAGAAGTCGGATATCACAGAGGACCCCTACATCCCCCGCCCCGCCAAAACCTGAGGACATCAATTGTATCATTGCTGGGTTTCCCTGGTCAGTGATGTCGTACTTTTGTACTCTTTTTGATCATACTGATATTGCACCTCAGCCAGCCCCATTCGCGTCTGAACATGTTCGTCAAAGCAAATGACCGCAAGAGCAACCTTATCCTCAACGTCTTATCGTGGGTTGACTTTATACAGCCAAAATACTGCTTCTTTGAGACGTGCGCGGGTTCCTGCATGTCGTTCGGTCTAAAGGTACGACAAGACGGGCCGTATAGGGTTAAAGGGGGTACCCCCATGGGCGGATTGAAATTCTTGATCCGGGCAATGACTGACATGAAGTAAGTGTCGCTCAAGCATCAAGTATCTATCCAACATCATACTTCTCAGCTACCAAGTGTGCTATGGTATCCTACAAGCTGGTCACTACGGCACTCCTCAAACTCGTGTGCGGTTTTTCATGATCGCGGCAAAGTACGGTCATCCCCTTCCTCAGCTCCCTCAACCTACACA